>NC_141874.1:351331806-351606806 GCF_056163025.1 Triticum urartu | reverse complement strand
CCATATCATCAAGAAGCTGGGCTTGGCGAATCTGGTCTTCCAAGGTAGGAGAGACTTGAAGGTTGGCGAGGAAACCTTGAGGAACAACTTGCAGATTAAGTTTGCGGAAAGCTTCAGAAAGCTCGGGTTGATAAGGCTTGAGAATAAGACTGTTGCAATAAGCTTTTCTGCTCAATGCGTCAGCAATCACATTAGCCTTGCCTAGAGTATACTCAATACTCGGATTATACTCCTGAATCATTTTGATCCATCGAGTTTGCCTGAGGTTGAGATTAGGCTGAGTAAAGGTGTACTTGAGACTCTTGTGATCAGTGAAAATGTCCACTTTTCTTCCCAATAGAAGATGTCTCCAAGTCAAAAGAGCATGCACAACTGCCGCCAACTCGAGATCATGAGTGGGGTAGTTCTTCTCATTAGGCTTCAACTGGCGAGAGGTATAAGCAACAACTTTCTTCTCTTGCATCAATACTGCGCCAAGACCTTAGAGAGAGGCATCACAAAAGACCTCGTACGGCTTGGATTCATTAGGCGGAGTCAGAACTGGAGAAGTGATCAATTTCTCTTTCAAAGTGTTGAAAGCAATGTCACACTCCGGAGACCAAACGTACTTGACGTGCTTCTGGAGAAGATTTGAGAGAGGCTTCGCGATCTTAGAAAAGTTTTCAACGAATCTTCGGCAATAGCTTGCGAGACCGAGGAAGCTACGGAGTTGCTTCACGTTCTGAGGAGGTTCCCAATTCACAATTGCAGACACCTTCTCAGGATTCACGGCAATACCCTTGGTAGAGATGATATGACCAAGATAAAGAACCTCATCGAGCCAAAATTCACACTTGGAGAACTTGGCGTAGAACTGATGTTCTCTGAGCTTATCAAGAACCAAACGCAAGTGCTTGGCATGATCTTCCTTGTTCTTGGAGAAAACCAGAATGTCGTCGAGATAGACCAAAACGAAGTCATTGGTGTAGGCGTTGAAGATGAAGTTCATCATGCAAGAGAACATCGGAGGAGCGTTGACGAGACCAAAAGACATGACAGTGTATTCATATGAACCAAAACTTGTCCTAAAAGCCGTCTTGGGAATATCTTGCTCACGGATTCGAATCTGATGATAACCCATACGGAGATCAAGCTTGGAGAATACTTGGGCACCTTTGAGTTGTTCGAACAGCTCGTTGATGTTGGGAAGTGGGTATTTGTTCTTGATGGTCTTCTTGTTCAATGGACGGTAATCAACACAAAGTCGGTCCGTTCCATCCTTCTTCTTCACAAAAAGAACACCACAACCCCACGGAGAAGAACTAGGCCGGATGAGACCCATTTTCTCTTGAATATCGAGTTGCTTCTTCAGCTCCTTCAACTCTTCAGGTCCGAGCTTGTAAGGACGCTTGCACACAGGTTCCGTGCCAGGCTCAAGATCAATAACGAATCAACTGGCCGGTGCGGAGGCATTCCTGGAAGCTCTTCTGGAAAGACGTCTTGATATTCGCAAACGACTGGAATCTGCGAGATAGCATCCAATTCACCCTTCTCATTGAGAGAAAACAGACGGATGGTATCATCACGAGCAGCAAAGACAATTACATCCTCAGACGAATGAGTCAATTGAATCTGCCTGGCTGCACAATCAAGTTGCGCCTTGTGCTTAGTAAGCCAATCCATTCCGAGAATAAGATCAATATCCGAGTTACCAAGAACCATAGGAGAAGAAAGAAACTTGTAGTCGCCCAATGTGATAGTAACATCCGGAGCCATCATTTTGGTGTTCATGAACAAACCCGGAGAAGAAACCGCTATCGGCTTAGGCAAATCAATAGTATGCACATCATGCATAGATGCAAAAGGCTTCGATAAAAATGATAAAGATGCACCCGTGTCAAAAAGAACTCTTGCGGGAATGTCATTAACAGGAAGGTTACCCATGATCACATCTGGTGAGTCCTCTGCCTGAGCTGCATTCAGCAAGTTGACCTTGGCGGACTTGGGGTTATGCTTGACCACAGCTGTACTTGCCGATTTGACAGGAGGAGGAGGAGGAAGACGCCTCTGGTTGAAACACTTGTTGGCATAGTGACCCTTCTGTTGGCACTTGTTGCACGTGACCTCTGAAAGCGGACGGTGATACGGAGCACTCGATCTTGGAGCTTGAGACGAAGTCTTGTTTTGAAAGCCAGGGTTGGGTGGGTGGGAAGAACCATTGCCACCTTTGCTCTTCTGCTGATACGGCTGGCGGAACGGAGGAGGAGGAGGCCAATACTTCTGCTGCTTGGCCACTTGAGTAGAGGAAGAAGGAGTAACATCTCTAACTCGCTTCTTGGAAGCATCACACCTCAACTGAGCAGCCTCTTGCTTCAATGCCATGTTGTAGAACTCATCGTATCTCAAGGGCTCAAAGAGAACAAGAGCTAGCTGAATTTCTTCTCTTAGACCACCCCTGAACTGGTATATCATGCTCTTCTCATCAGGTACGTCCTGCTTAGCAAAGCGGGCGAGCTTCTGGAACAACTTGTTGTAGTCATAGACAGACAAAGAGCCTTGCTTCAGGTTGCGGAATTCCTCACGCTTGCTTTCAACTACGCTCTGAGGGATATGATGAGCCCGGAAATCTCGACAGAAATCATCCCAAGTGATAACACGTCCACCTCTGGAGTCCTTGTACTGCTGGAACCATTCTGCAGCTTGATCTTTGAGTTGGAAGGAAGCGAACTTAACAAAGTCCTCAGGCCTGACGTTACTGCACTCGAAATGCTTGCACAGATCCACAAGCCAATCGTCAGCATCGGTTGCCTCAACACAATTGCTGAAAGTCTTTGGCCCATTAGCAAGGAACTGGTTGAGTGTAGCAAAATGATTCTGATTGTTGCCTTGATTCCCTTGGTTGCCTTGATTGCGCTCTTGAAGAATTTGCATGATCAACTGTGTGTTTGCATTGGTTGCGGCCATCACAGCTTGCCATGCCTCCGGAGGAGGGGGAGGTGGTGGCGGATCAGGATTCGGAGTCGTGCTCGTTGGAGGAGCCATCCTGAAGAGGTTGACCACCATTAGCACATTGATAGACAAGTATTGAAGCTGAATCCAACGGAATGAAAATTGCAACATATAGTCTTCACATCCGAACAAAATGAATGAATGCATTCCTCTTGAAATGGTCACATATCCATAAATTGAGAAGCCACGTAGAATTAAGGTAGAGAAATAAATCAACAAGGTACGGATCAAGAACGAATAATCGGTAAGAAATCCCAATCTCAAACCAATATCCGTGGAAGAAGAACTAGAGCTACTAGAATTCCCACCTATGAAACTCCCGAACCTTTCCGGTTATACAATCAGGTGTTGGGGATACAGGGGAAGCATAGTATCTCACCCAAATCTAGCAAATCCTACATCCAGCTGTATCCATCCTTCAACACATCACCAAGAAAACTTCGGAAACCATCTACCTCAACCTTCGAAAAGCATCCGTTATACAAGTTATGGCGATACTCCCGAACTCCCGCCCCAGTACTTGGTGGCATCGAGGTTATCTCACCAACGAACTACATAAAAGATATTGTCGATGTCGGCGTACTAAACTCAGGTATTCCAGAACTGCAACGATAAAATTATGATGACAACACCTCAGAGCTCAACTCCCCGGGACACTTCCACTAAACCCCTGACAGGAGGCACCAAGACAATGTTCTCATCATAAAACCATCGGAACGATTCCAAGATACCCGCGTGATCCTAAAAATTTTTTTTAGTGAAATTTGAGAAGAGAAGAGTCAAAACTCTACGTCAGGATGCCTTACCAGAGCGATGAGGAGACTGGGAAGTAAAAAGAATTCCTAAACTCTCCGATATATAATTCCTAAATGACTCAAAACATTTTTCTAGACACAACTCGGCCGCTAAAAACGATCAAGCAATGGGGCTCCTAAGGTCGGGGAAGGCTCTGATTACCAACTTGTAACACCCTCGATGCGACTATATCTCCCACGTGTCGAGGGATGACTTAGAGGCATAATCGCATTGAAGGCATATGTAGCAAGTTAGGCAATCTTCACAACATCCCATGTAATAAGATAATAAAAGGGAGGATACCATAGTTGGCTTACACTCGCCACGTCAATCAAGTACATAAATAACATTACATCATCCAAACACTCATGGCCCCACTACGGCGCCAAAATAAAAGAGAACCCAACATGCGACAACGGCCCCGTTCACCCCCAACTAGGCACCACTACTGATCATCGGGAAAGGAAACATAGTAACGTTGAGAGTCCTCGTCGAACTCCCACTTGAGCTCAAGCGCGTCTCCTGGAGCGGAATCATCAGGCCCTGCATCTGGTGTAATAGTAATCTGTGAGCCACAGGGACTCAGCAATCTCGCACCCTCGCGATCAAGACTATTTAAGCTTACAGGCAAGGAAAGGTAAATATGTGGAGCTGCAGCAAGCGACTAGCAAGTAGGGTGGCTAACTTATTCGCAAAAGAGAGCGAGAAGAGGAGGCAAAGTGCGAGCGAGAAACTAGAGAACAACCTGCGCAAACATTACTCCAACACCGTGTCCACTTCCCGGACTCCGCCGAGAAGAGGCCATCACGGTAACACACTCAGTTGATTCATTTTAATTAAATTAAGGTTCAAGTTATCTACAACCGGACATTAACAAATTCCCATCTGCCCATAACCGCGGGCACGGCTTTCGAAAGTTCAAATCCCTGCAGGGGAGTCCCAACTTAGCCCATGACAAGCTCTCACGGTCAACGAAGGAATAGACCTCCTCCCAAGACGTTCCGATCAGACTCGGTATCTCGGTTCTTCAAGACACTTCGACAGGTTAAAACAAGACCAGCAACACCGCCCGAATGTGCCGACAAATCCCGATAGGAGCTGCACATATCTCTTTCTCAGGGCACACTCAGATGAGCAAGACGTCGGGTAGGCCAGCCCAGAGTTGCCCCTGGTAGCCCCGGACATCTCTCGGTTGGACCAACACTCAGAGGAGCACTGGCCCGGCGGGGGGGGGGGGCTAAAATAAGATGACCCTTGAGTCTGCAGAACCCAAGGGAAAGAAAAGGCTAGGTGGAAAATGATAAAACCAAGGTTGGGCATTGCTGGAAAAGCTTTAATCAAGGTGAACTATCAAGGGGTTCCCATTATAACCCAACCGCATAAGGAACGCAAAATCCAGGAACATAACACCGATATGACGGAAAACTAGGGCGGCAAGAGTAGAACAAAACACTAGGCGAGAGGCCGAGCCTTCCACCCTTTACCAAGTATATAGATGCATTAAGATAACATGGCAATATAATGATATCCCAACAAGTAAATAAATGTTTCAACAAGGAACGACCTCCAATCTTCACCTACAACTAGCAACGCTATAAGAGGGGCTGAGCAAAGCGGTAACATAGCCAATCAACGGTTTGCTAGGACATGGTGGGTTAGAGGTTTGACATGGAAATTTGGGAGGCTTGAAAGCAAATGGTAGGCATCGTAGCAATGTCATAGCAAAAGAGCGAGCAAACTAGCATAGCAAAGATAGTAGTGATTTCGAGGGTATGATCATCTTGCCTGCACAGTTGTCAGAGTTGACTGGATCCTCGAAAGCAAACTCAACAGGCTCCTCGTTAGCGAACTCGTCTCCCGGCTCTACCCAAACAAGACAAACAAGCAACAAGGACACAATCAACCACGTGCAAGGATCAAACTAGATGATGCAAAGATGATATGCTATGCGGGATGCGATGCGGGATGCATATGCAAGATATGACAGGAAATGCATGAACCTGGCCTCAACTTGGAAATCCAAGTGTGCCACTGGAAAGATGAGATGAAATCGCTTGAAAACGATATAAAGAACGCCGGAATCGGAGTTACGGTTTGGAAATGGCAAGCGATTCAAATATGACACCGGTCTGCGATTTACAGCAAGTAGGCATCTAAATGCAATGAGATGAACATGCTACAGCATCCAAACATGGCAACAAAATACATGGCAGGGATGAATTCAAGATACTTAACAAAAGTCTAGCACTGAGCTACGGCCAATTCATCCATTAACAGGTTCAAACAAGCATGGCAAAAATGCATATGGCAAACAGATCTCAGACTTAGTGAAATTAACACTTGTCTGGAATTTCAGATCAGGTAGCCCACTTCGGAGCAACAAAACTATATTCTACAGGACCTGAACATGGAAAAGTAAAGCATGGCATGGAGCTACTCAAAGAGCTTAACAAAAGTCCCTTAGTGACCTTGAGCCAAAAGGAATTAGAAAATACAATTGCAAGCATGTGAACATAGCAAAAACATAACGAGATCACAGACTTAGTGAAAACTGGCACATGCTGAAACATAACTCAAATCGGCATGTTCACGAGCTCGATGCACTCACTAAAGAGCAAGTCATGATAAGCTAAGCATACATCCATCAATAATACACAAAATTCAAGCTAGACATGGCAAGAACAATAGCATAGCATGCACGGATCAACTACAACATCATCGGCAAAATTGCAAACAAGTTGACAATCTGCCCAGATTCACAAAGTAGCAAAAGTAGAGCTCGATTGACTCAAGCTAGGGTGCTCCATAATTGCAAACAAACACATGGATGGATAGAGCACTACAAGATTAACAAAACATCCTTACTGATCATCCTCAAAAGAGGCACGGATCACTAGGAAACAACATGAACATATGGCAATATGAAATAAACAGATCAAGGACTTAGTGGAATTGCTAAGTCCCTGAAAACAGAATTAACAAGTGCACCACTTTGCAAGCTTGTACTAGTCACCACACACATCACAAAAATACATGGGTTGCACCTCTGGAAAGATGACAAAACCCTTAACAAAACATATGTACAGCATCAGGGCATATCATGCACACATTAATCATGGCAAAAATGACAAAAGGCTAAATAGAGTAGTAGATCTGACAATTATCTCAAGTAGCCCTCTTCTAACAGCATTTCGGGCATCAAGATGAACTCAAATGAAAATGATGTAATGGAATGAAATAATGTACTCTCTGAGATGAACATTTTGATATGCTATATGCATGAATCGGAGCTACGGATGCAAAGTTATAGCATGATGAAGAAGGGCACATGGATTAGGGTTTCGGGCAAAAGTCAACCCGAATCTCAGATCTGGATCTGGCACGGATTACGAGGATGGCTAGATTTACTGTAGACGGCTGGAGCTTCACGGAGCGTCGCCGGAGAGGAAGAAGACCGGGGCGGCCGAGGAGGAGCGGGGTGGCCGGAGCCGGCCTTGGGGCGGCGCGGCCGAAGCGGTGGTGGCGGCGGCCGGAGTGGCGGAGCGCGGCGGAGGCGGCGGAGCGCGGCGCCGGCAGCGGAGGGCGGCGGAGGCGGCGGAGCGAGGCGCGAGGAGGAGCGGCAGCGGCGGCGGGGCGCGGTAGGCGGCCGCGGGCGGCCGCGGGCTGCGGGGGCCGGCCTTTGGCCTCGCGGGCCTCCGCGGGTGGCGGCGCGGTGATGTGGGCGCAAGGGCGGCGGCCAATGGAGGAGCGACACATGGCGGCAGCGCTCGGGTCGGACACGTCCGGCCCAGCAGTTTTTGTCCGGCGCGCGAGGTGAGGGAGAGATCTAGGGTTTGCCCGAAAATTTCGGGGAGTGGTCTTTAAATAGAGGTGGAGGGAGCTAGGAGAGTCCAAATGAGGTGTGGTTTTTGGCCACGTGATCGTGATCGAACGCTCTAGATGCTGGAGAAGGCTTAGGTGGGTTTTGGGCCAAATTGGAGGGGTGTTGGGCTGCAACACACACGAGGCCTTTTCGGTCCCACGGTTAACCGTTGGAGTATCAAACGAAGTCCAAATGATACGAAACTTGACAGGCGGTCAACCGGTAGTAAACCAAGGCCGCTTGGCAAGTCTTGGTCCAATCCGGAAATGTTTAATCCCCACACACGAAAGAAAGGTAGAAATGACCACCGGAGGAGAACGAAGCGCCGGAATGCAAAACGGACAACGGGGAAAAAGCTCGAATGCATGAGATGAACACGTATGCAAATGCAATGCACATGATGACATGATATGAGATGCATGACAATAATAACAACACACGGAGACAAAGACCCAAACCCGAGAAAATAAATAACTTAACGCCGTGATGAGGACATCAATACCATTGTTACACCCACAGCCCCTACTGTTACATATACTGGACCAATTACTAGAGCTCGCGCACGCCAATTAAATTACTAGGTACTTTCGTTTCTTGGTAATGATTCTAATGTTCATGAGATTATGATGCTGCCTAAATTGGATACATTTGTTTTGCTTACAAATGAAGGGCCTAGCTTGGAGAAGGATGAACATTGGAGCAAGAACACGCATGGAGTTGATGGCATGCGCAAGGGGATCAAGAACGGAGTTACAAGTGATGATTTCAGGACTTTGAAGCCGCCATAAGGAGTGCATGAAGCCTTGGACGAAATATACAAGATGCCACTTCATAATATTCGTCCATAGGCTATTTTAGGTGCTGCATCACCTTATTAATGGGCCAGGCCCATGTAATTTCGAAATACTTAAGTATAGGCTATTTTTAGAGTCCGTATGTGTGGGGAAACAAGAGTTAGGGTTGGTTTCGGACCCCACCCTCAAGGGCCACGAAATTTCCCCCTCTTCCTCCATATATACAGCCCTTAGGGCGTAATTTAGACTTGGGGGTTTTGTTTAGATTAAAAGTTCGCCATAGCTGCAACTTCGCGTACTTCGTTTGTGTCCAACGACCAGACCAAGACGTCACAGAACCCCACCTTGATCAATAAAGCTTTCATCTTATATTCGCAATATCCCGATTGCAATCTCAGTTTCTTGCTTGTTCTTCGTTTGCTCGCAGGAAACAGACCCTCGTGGTCAGGTTGATCGTGCTCCGGCGTGGTCAATAACCCTCGGAAGTTGGTTTAGCGATTGCTAAGGCGCGACGTCTCGCATGTTCATAGTCGGATCGTCAAGGTCGACTCCCACAGAAAACGATAGCCACCATCTCATCGAAACATCGGGACACCTTAGCCTCTATCAAGTGGTATCAGATTTCCAGGTTGCTCGGTGAGATTTTATAGTTTTTCGTAGATTAGATCGAGTCTGTTCTTCATACCTACAGTCCACGAAAAAGCCAGAAAAAAAAATTAGGGTTAGTTCATCATATCCGAACCAATCTGAGCCTTTGCATAATCTTTTTAGGGTTTTTGCTTTGTTGAATTTGCGGTTGCATCGTCGTGTCAAGTTGCTGGTCTTAGAGTCTAGTCTTTTAGAGTTTCGAGTTCTGGTCATAAGTTGTCACGCCGCCGCCGCACCATCATCATCGCCTTGCCATCTACCACTTTTGCTTATCCGCCACCGCTCTGAATCCATATCCATATACCACCACCAATCCGTATCCATATACCACCACCGCTACCATATACCACCACCGCTGCCATATACCACAACCATATATCCACCACCAATCCGAGTTCTTCTCATATTAGGTTTGTTCTTGAGATCAATCTAAATTCTGATTCGTGTTTCCTTGCCTGCGTAGTTCTCGAAAAAAAAAAGAGTCTGGAGACCCCCGGGCAGTTTTTGGGCCAAAATTTTCACGGGCAAAATTTTTTTTCCCTATCCTATTTTTAGGCTTTTCTGAGTCTTTTGAGCCGCGTGCCATCATAGTGATTTTTTGTCACACTTTTTCGTCGTCGCTGCCCTGATTGCCGAAAAAAAGTGAAAAAAAAAAATTTCGTGCCCATCCTATCAGTTTGACGAGGGAAGAGTTTTGAGACACTCGCCATTATAGTGATTTTTCGCAAAAAAAAGAGGAGCGCAAAGAAAAAAAAAGAGGAGCGCAAAAAAAAGGAGCGCAAAAAAAAGAGCGAAAAAAAAGAGTTCCAGAGTGTGCTTTTCCCTTATTTACGTGCAGCGCCGTGATTTTGTTAGTGTTCTAGGCTCGCGTCTCTAGCACGGTCTAGCCTAGGACCAGCACAGTACCGTCATTGAGCGTTTATTCAACTTTGCATCTCTGAATTGATTATTGCTGACCCTTTTTGCTACCATACTATAAGCCTTCCCAGCTCCACATACATCTACGTCGTGCGTTTGACTCTCCTTGGCAATCGCTCTATCCAAGCTTTTGAGAGTTTTGACTACAACGGTTGCCGATCACCGCCTGCTGCTGGGTAAGAACTGGTAAGAATTTGAGATTTGCTTGACGGATTTGTGACACCCGCCACCACCACCACTTGTTAGTAGTCTGTAGGATCATCTTCTTGTGTGTTTCTATTGCTGCTAACCATGCCAGGATCATAAGCCGACGAGACTGACTGGGAGAACTTGACGAACAAGGAGCTTCATGATACGTTTCAGCAAATGATGAGTGTACAGGTGCAAGATGTGATAAACAGATTTGAAGAGGCCATGGAGAAGATAGATGGCATGGAGAAGACGTTTGAAACAAAGCTCGATAACAAGTTTGCTGAATTGCTTTCGCGTTTTCCACCACCACCACCGGCTGCTCCTGCCGCACCTCTACAACAACAGCAACAACACCGACTACCTCCACGTCGGGAAACAGCCCTCCGCCGAGCGAGCCGTGTCCCTCTTCAGTCGGGCCAAACTGCTGGTGCTGCTGTTGATACTTCTGTGGCTCCTACTGCTGATGTGGAGGAGGATGATTATGTGGGAGATTATGAGGATGAGGTTGATCAAAATCATAACTACGTGCCACCACCAGCACAGCAACCACCAGGTCATCCACATGCAAATAATGGCAATGGTAGGGCTCACCCTCAGGTATGAGATCATGACCATCTCCCTAAACTAAAATTGAATATTCCACCATTTGAGGGTAGATATGTTCCTGATATATATCTTACTTGGGAGTTATAAACTGAACAACGATTTACATGTTTACAATATCCCGAGGAGAGACGTGTTCCTGCTGCTGTTTGTGCTTTCACTAGTTTTGCATGTGTTTGGTGGTCTGAGCATTGTAGATTATATCCTATTCCGGCTACTTGGGCTGCTTTGAAAACTGCTATGCATACTTGTTGGGTTCCACCATATTATCAACGTGAATTACTTCAAAAATTGCAGCGCTTAAGACAGGGAAAAAATTCTGTAGAAGAATATTATCGGGAATTACAAACTGGCATGATTAGATGTGGTATTGTTGAGGAGAATGAAGCTATGCTTGCACGTTTTATGGGTGGATTAAATAGAGAGATTCAGACGATTCTAGAGTATAAGGAGTATACTAATATCACTCGTTTATTCCATCTTGCTTGTAAAGCTGAACGTGAAGTGCAGGATCGACAGGCATTGGCGCGGACTAACTTTTCTGCAGGTCGACCTTCATCATGGACACCACGTGCATCATCTACTTCCACACGTTCTGCTACACCGGCGCCTCCGTCGGCTGCCACCTCCAACCGTGATACAATAAAGCAGGCACAATCACCACTATCTGCCAAGAGCACACCTTCTGGGCCTGCAAAGAGCTCTTCTTCATCCATGGCATCAACAGGGCAAACACATGATATTATTTGTCGACGTTGCAAGGGTGGAGGTCATTATGCGAGAGAATGCCCATCTAAGCGTGTGATGATTGTTACTGAGGATGGTGGGTATGAGTCCGCTAGTGACTATGATGAGGAGACTTTGGCTCTTATTACACGTGAAGAACACGGTGGAGACGATTCTGATCATGAGACGCAATACATGGCTCCTGAAGATGCTGACGGGTATGAATGTTTAGTTGCTCAACGTGTTTTGAGTGTGCAGGTTACACAAGCTGAGCAAAATCAGAGGCATAATTTGTTCCATACAAAGGGAGTTGTGAAGGAACGTTCTGTTCGCATGATCATAGATGGAGGGAGCTGCAATAACTTGGCTAGCATGGAGATGGTGGAGAAGCTATCTCTCACCACAAGACCACATCCACATCCTTACTACATCCAATGGTTCAACAACAGCGGCAAGGTTAAGGTAACACGTATTGTTCGTGTGCATTTTAGTATCTCTACATATGCTGATTATGTTGATTGTGATGTGGTACCTATGCAAGCATGTTCCTTATTACTTGGTAGACCATGGCAATTTGATAAAAATTCTGTACACCATGGTAGAAACAATCAGTATACTCTTGTTCATAACGATAAAAATATTACTTTGCTTCCTATGACTCCTGATTCCATTTTGAAAGATGATATTAATAGAGCTAATAAAGCAAAACAGGAGACAAATAAGAGTGAAAATCAGATTGTGGCAAAAGAATTTGAGCACCAAATGAAGCCTAATAATAAACCATCTACTGTTGTTTCTGAAATTAAATTGAAAAGTGCATGTTTACTTGCCACCAAATCTGATATTGATGAGCTAGATTTTAGAAGATCTGTTTGCTATGCTTTTGTGTGCAAAGAGGCATTATTTTCATTCGAGGACGTGCCTTCCTCTTTGCCCCCTGCTGTCACTAACATTTTGCAGGAGTTCGCTGATGTCTTTCCACAAGACGTGCCACCGGGATTACCACCTATTCGAGGGATTGAGCATCAAATTGACTTAATTCCCGGTGCTTCGCTACCCAACCGTGCACCATACCGTACCAATCCAGAGGAGACGAAGGAGATTATGCGTCAAGTACAAGAACTGCTCGACAAAGGTTATATACGCGAATCCCTTAGTCCTTGTGTTGTTCCTATCATTTTAGTGCCGAAAAAGGATGGTATGTCGCGTATGTGCGTTGATTGTAGAGGCATTAATAATATTACTATTCGTTATCGTCATCCTATTCCTAGGCTAGATGATATGCTTGATGAATTGAGTGGCTCTACAATATTCTCCAAAGTTGATTTGCGTAGTGGATACCATCAAATTCGTATGAAGTTGGGTGATGAATGGAAAACAGCATTTAAAACTAAGTTTGGATTATATGAGTGGTTAGTCATGCCTTTTGGGTTAACTAATGCACCTAGTACTTTCATGAGGTTAATGAACGAAGTTTTACGTGCTTTCATTGGACGATTTGTGGTAGTTTACTTTGATGACATATTGATTTATAGCAAATCTTTGGAGGAACATTTGGAACATTTACGTGCTGTTTTTATTGCTCTACGTGATGCACGTTTGTTTGGAAACCTTGGAAAGTGCACCTTTTGCACCGACCGAGTATCTTTTCTTGGCTATGTTGTTACTCCACAGGGAATTGAAGTTGATAAAGCCAAGATTGAAGCTATTGAGAGTTGGCCGCAGCCCAAAACGGTCACACAAGTGAGGAGTTTCCTTGGCCTCGCTGGTTTCTATAGGCGTTTTGTGAGAGATTTCAGCACCATTGCTGCACCTCTCAACGAGCTTACAAAGAAGGATGTGCCTTTTGTTTGGGGTACCGCACAGGAAGAAGCCTTCACGGTATTGAAAGATAAGTTGACACATGCTCCTTTACTCCAACTTCCTAATTTCAATAAGACTTTTGAGCTTGAATGTGATGCTATTGGAATTGGATTAGGAGGTGTGTTATTACAAGATGGAAAACCTGTTGCATACTTTTCTGAAAAATTGAGTGGGCCTAGTCTGAACTATTCTACTTATGATAAAGAATTATATGCTCTTGTTCGGACCTTAGAAACATGGCAACATTATTTATGGCCCAAGGAATTTGTTATACATTCTGATCATGAATCTTTGAAACACATTAAAAGTCAAGCAAAACTGAACCGTAGACATGCTAAATGGGTTGAATTCATTGAGACTTTCCCTTATGTCATTAAACACAAGAAGGGTAAAGAAAATGTTATTGCTGATGCCTTGTCTCGTCGTTATACTATGCTTTCACAACTTGACTTTAAAATATTTGGTTTGGAGACCATCAAAGATCAATATGTTCATGATGCTGAATTTAAAGATGTATTGCAGAATTGTAAGGAAGGGAGAACTTGGAACAAGTTCGTTCTTAACGATGGATTTGTGTTTCGTGCTAACAAGCTATGCATTCCAGCTAGCTCCGTTCGTCTTTTGTTGTTGCAGGAGGCGCATGGAGGAGGATTAATGGGACACTTTGGCGTCAAGAAGACGGAGGATATACTTGCTACACATTTTCTTTTGGCCAAAGATGAGACGGGATGTTGAGCGTTTTGTTGCTCGCTGCACTACATGTCAAAGAGCTAAGTCACGACTCAATCCTCATGGTTTATATATGCCTTTGCCTGTACCTAGTGTTCCTTGGGAGGATATATCTATGGACTTTGTTTTAGGTTTACCTCGAACAAAGAAGGGGAGGGATAGCATATTTGTTGTAGTGGATAGGTTCTCGAAAATGGCACACTTTATACCATGTCATAAAAGCGATGATGCTGTTAATGTTGCTGATTTGTTCTTTCGTGAAATTATTCGCTTACATGGTGTGCCAAATACTATTGTTTCAGATCGTGATACTAAATTTCTTAGCCACTTTTGGAGATGTTTATGGGCTAAGTTGGGGACTAAGCTGCTTTTTAGTACTACTTGTCACCCCCAAACTGATGGACAAACTGAAGTAGTCAATAGAACATTGTCTACTATGCTTAGGGCTGTTTTGAAGAATAACAAGAAAATGTGGGAAGAATGCTTGCCTCATATTGAATTTGCTTATAATCGTTCATTGCATTCTACTACTAAGATGTGCCCTTTTGAAATTGTGTATGGTTTCCTACCTCGTGCACCTATTGATTTGTTGCCTCTTCCATCTTCAGAGAAGGTTAATTTTGATGCTAAAGAACGTTCTGAATTGATTTTAAAAATGCATGAGTTAACTAAGGAAAACATTGAGCGTATGAATGCTAAATATAAACTTGCTGGAGATAAGGGTAGAAAACATGTTGTGTTTGCGCCTGGAGATCTTGTTTGGTTACATTTGCATAAAGCTATATTTCCTAATCTGCGCAAATCAAAGCTAATGCCACGTGCTGATGGTCCTTTTAAGGTGTTAGAGAAAATAAATGATAATGCATATAAACTTGAGCTACCTGTAGATTTTGGGGTTAGTCCCACTTTTAACATTGCAGATTTGAAGCCTTATTTGGGTGAGGAAGATGCGCTTCCGTCGAGGACGACTTCATTTCAAGAAGGGGAGGATGATGAGGACATCAATACCATTGTTACACCCACAACCCCTACTGTTACATATACTGGACCAATTACTAGAGCTCGCGCACGCCAATTAAATTACCAGGTACTTTCGTTTCTTGGTAATGATTCTAATGTTCATGAGATTATGATGCTGCCTAAATTGGATACATTTGTTTTGCTTACAAATGAAGGGCCTAGCTTGGAGAAGGATGAACATTGGAGCAAGAACACGCATGGAGTTGATGGCATGCGCAAGGGGATCAAGAACGGAGTTACAAGTGATGATTTCAGGACTTTGAAGTCGCCATAAGGAGTGCATGAAGCCTTGGACGAAATATACAAGGTGCCACTTCATAATATTCGTCCATAGGCTATTTTAGGTGCTGCGTCACCTTATTAATGGGCCAGGCCCATGTAATTTCGAAATACTTAAGTATAGGCTATTTTTAGAGTCCGTATGTGTGGGGAAACAAGAGTTAGGGTTGGTTTCGGACCCCACCCTCAAGGGCCACGAAATTTCCCCCTCTTCCTCCATATATACAGCCCTTAGGGCGTAGTTTAGACTTGGGGGTTTTGTTTAGATTAAAAGTTCGCCATAGCTGCAACTTCGCGTACTTCGTTTGTGTCCAACGACCAGACCAAGACGTCATAGAACCCCACCTTGATCAATAAAGCTTTCATCTTATATTCGCAATATCCCGATTGCAATCTCAGTTTCTTGCTTGTTCTTTGTTTGCTCGCAGGAAACAGACCCTCGTGGTCAGGTTGATCGTGCTCCGGTGTGGTCAATAACCCTCGGAAGTTGGTTTAGCGATTGCTAAGGCGCGACGTCTCGCACGTTCGTAGTCGGATCGTCAAGGTCGACTCCCACAGAAAACGATAGCCACCATCTCATCGAAACATCGGGACACCTTAGCCTCTATCACGCCGGAAACGGCAAGAGTTGGAGTACAAATTGGTAGAGTTACATCCGGGGTGTTACAAGGAGTGGACGTTCACCAAGTAGTCGTCATCTTCAAGCTTGAAGTGGGCACTCTCCAATGTCGCACCATCTTGGGATTCCTTCAAAATGAGCAAGGACAACAAACACTTGGAAAAATGAATTTGGTTAGCGTTAGTGCAAAACCAAGCATTCAAGAGGCGATTCATCAAACAAGTGTCGTCATCATGCAAAGCATATGGTGTGACAAAGGGTTTTGACATGGCATATAAGCGCATAAATTGAGCATAATCAAGGATATCATGGGGACAAGCATGTAAATGTGAGGTATTGATGCAAATATGTTGGATAAGTGAAGAAGCATCTACCTCAAGTTCATAGCAAGCATTCACAAATTGCTCAATGAAAGGTCTATGGTAGGCATAGGAATCATTCACAACACCAAATAAAATGAAGTGTCTAAACACATGTGTCAAGTGCAAGACAATTCAAGCATAATGTGAATTGGGTGTAGTGAATATCGTGTGCCACTCAACACAATAGAAAGATCAATTGTTTATCATTTGTGAGGCAATCAAGTCAAGCATAGTAATCGAGTCATGCAAGCTAGTAGTGCGAAGATGCAACATACTAGAGGAAATCATGGCAATCATGTCATGTGAGCAAATAATAGACATAGACAATGCACATGACATATCGCAAGCACGAACACAAAGCAAAATGAAAGTATCATCATAGGCATGGGGCACAAAGCAAACATGGCAATAACAAGCAATGTCTCCACCAAGCTTGCAAATGCACATACAAGTATGAGAATCAATCATCATGTGTAATGCAAAGCATGGGTCACGAATGCATGGCAAAAGCATAGTAATGAGTATATCATGCAAAATGAATGGCAAGATGGGCATAGAATATGTAGTGGACAATAACCCATAGCCAAGTGAGGGTCATGTAGAAGAATTGCGCGAAGTCTTTGTGCGAAGAGAGCGGTGGGAAAGACAATCCATGGGATCCCAAGTCATCGTTGCTCTCTAGAGCTCATTTTGTCAACTCGTGGGATTGCGAGGTTGACAAGAATTCATGGGTACCTACACAAAAGAGACACAAACGGAAGAAATTGTGTGTGTGGTAAATGTACACATCATCCATCATGATGTGGATGTGCATATGAAAGTTAGCACAAGATAAGCGTTGCTCAAAGAAGTTTGATGCATGGTATAAGAACATGTCATCCATCATGAAGGAATAGTTATTGTGTATAACATGATGGGGATGCAAATTGAGCATACAAGTATATGGCACATCAATAGCATGTTTATTCATGGGAAGCATATTGTGCACATAAGTATTGCATGCAATGGATGGGAGTGATCAAAATCTCCAAACATGTATGAGGAAACTATGGGGGTCTCTTCATGAGCAATGTTGGAAACATCATATGGAGAAAATGGACAACATCCAAAACAATGCATATCCGAAGCTAGGTGGTAATGGCATGGCATATGAGATAAATGATGCAAAGGGAGCATATCAATATCATCACAAGAGAAACAAATGCCAATAACCATGGGCTTGTCATCTATGCCATATGTGCAAATTGGGTTTATATTAATGGCATATGCATAGTCACTATGAAGAGATTGCAAATATGACATATGATTGATCTTATGCATAGCATATGACAAGTCAAGCGGATTGGCAAACATGATGTGACCGAGAGAATTAGCACAAGAAATCCTATGTAACATGGCATCACAACTAAGAGACTCCACATGGCAATCATCATACTCATCATAAATGGGTAAATCAACGCATGGGGAAATCATACTAGCATGAAGCATGTCAATAGGGGGATCAACATCATGAAAGCAATCAATGTCAAGAATGTCCACTAGTGGAACTAGAGTATCACCGTCACCTATGTTACCATTTTCATTCCACTCAAATGGTGTAGGTGAGGTGGGAAAGACCAAATGGTGGTCATCTTCATCTTGATGGAACCATGTGGGGGGTGCATCATATTCCACCATGGCCATCGTCTTGTCCAAAGGTATGACGAAGTCGTCGAGAATCGGCGCGTCATAATATAAGGGACCTAGCACCAAATGATAAGACACAATAGAGGTATAGGTCAAGTTGTTAGTGTTGAAAGTGGCCTCGCATGACCTATCAACTATCTCACTCTCTCTCTCTATGTGGTGGTTCACTCACTCCCTCAAAATAGGTGCACTCAAACTCACATATGGTGGAGTCACTCATCTCACTCAAGAGGTGGGGGTTGTGGCTCTCCTCACATGGGAATAGTGGAAACACATCATATATGGGGCTAGTGGTGAGATCACTCTCACTCTCAATATGGTGGCTAAAGTCACTCAAGTCATCACATGTCGCCGTGGTCGAAGGAAAAATCCCATGCTCAACAGTCTCGTAGTCGTCGTCGTGGATGAAGGCCGAAGATGGCACAACATCACTCTCGCCGTGGATGAAGGCCGAAGATGGCACATCATCACTCTCGACTCCTAAGATGGAAGCATCATCCTTGCTCGTCACCATGTCGCTCGTCTCCAAAGCTTGGTCCTTGAGGGTCTCCGTAGTCGTACTCGTCGCCGCACCGTCTTGAAAAAGAGTCAAAGTAGACTCGGCATCGTTAATGCCACAAAGAGGGATGGTGGTGAAGTCGAACTTGGGAGCATCGTCTTGGAGCTCGTCGGGCTTGGACATCATGGTGGTACTAGCCTCATGCTCGTTCTCATGGAGCTTGGTCGTCACGAAGTGAGCTTGGGGTGGAGAAGCTTTGGCCTTCATGAGTTCTTGTTCCGCCTTGAGAGCACCAATGTAGTTGTCGTCAAGGGACTTGTAGTTCTCGAGGAAGATCGTCTTGGAGATGTTGTTGTTCAATCCCATCATGAAGTGGAACTTCATCGAAATGGGGTCGTCCACGTCGGCTCGTCGCAAGGCAATCTTCATCTCCTTGAAGTACTCGGCGATGAACTTGGATCCTTGGACAGTGTTCTCCAATTGGCGTTGAAGTTGTTCCGTGTAGGTTGGAGGCACAAACTCTCGCCGCAAAGCTCTCTTCGTCTTGGGCCAACTCATGTCGTAGCTCTCCGAAGGTGTGTGAAGCCACCATGTGGATGCATAGTCGTGGAATTTCCTTGTGGCGCACTTCACTTGATCTTTGGGAGGGACTTGATGTAGCTTGAGGTAGTCGTCCATCAAACGCTCCCACTCGAGATACTCCTCAGGTTCTTGAGTCCCATAGAAAGGAATCGTGTGGTCGATGTTGAGGTCATAGTAGCTCGTGGAAGTCACAGACTTGAGCTTGGGGAGCTTCTCTTGAGCGTAGTCTTGAGGTGCTTGTTGGCGAACATGCCATATATCCGAAGGCAAAGATGCCTTGAAGTCACTTGGCGAAGATGCCAAAGTGGTTGGTGTAGCCGTAGCTCCGTCTTGGTGGTGCTTGTCTCGCGGTCTTCTCTTGTGGTCATGAAGTTTGGACTTGGCATGAAGTAGGGCTTGTTGCAACTTGTAGGTAGGCGCATCTCGAGCATCTTCATGATGATGTTGTCATTGTCGTGCTTGAGCTCGATGTAGATGTCGTTCGTCATCGTCGTGCACATGTTGCTTGGAGGTGACTTGCCCTTCATGACGAGGTGGATCACAAACGTGATGGTGGTCGCCATGGAGATGTGGACGAGGACGACTTATGCTTGCATCATTTTTGCGCTCCGGAGACTTGTGACTTGAACGTCGCCACCTTGAGGATGATGAAGGGGAAGAACGGTTGATCAACAAGGTCCGAATCTCCTCCATCCATGCATCTTGCTCATCCTTTTGTGCGGAAAGCTTGTTGTTGATGTAGTTGTACACGCCGTCGTTGTTGTGGAAGACCGGAGATGAAATGCCTTGCCTATCCATCACAAGATTCGAGCCAATATGAGTGGAGAAAGAGAAGAACGAATACCAAATGTACCTTGACCGAAGTTGAAAGTGGATCAATGATGATAGAGGCAAAGGTGTCCCGATGTTTCGATGAGATGGTGGCTATCGTTTTCTGTGGGAGTCGACCTTGACGATCCGACTACGAACGTGCGAGACGTCGCGCCTTAGCAATCGCTAAACCAAATTCCGAGGGGTTATTGACCACGCCGGAGCACGATCAACCTGACCACGAGGGCTTGTTTCCTGCGAGCAAACGAAGAACAAGCAAGAAACTGAGATTGCAATCTGGATATTGCGAATATAAGATGAAAGCTTTATTGATCAAGGTGGGGTTCTGTGACGTCTTGGTCTGGTCGTTGGACACAAACGAAGTACGCGAAGTTGCAGCTATGGCGAACTTTTAATCTAAACAAAACCCAAAGTCTAAACGACGCCCTAAGGGCTGTATATATGGAGGAAGAGAGGGGAATTTCGTGGCCCTTGAGGGTGGGGTCCGAAACCAACCCTAACTCTTGTTTCCCCACACATACGGACTCTAAAAATAGCCTATACTTAAGTATTTCGAAATTACATGGGCCTGGCCCATTAATAAGGTGACGCAGCACCTAGAATAGCCTATGGACGAATATTATGAAGTGGCATCTTGTATATTTCGTCCATGGCTTCATGCACTCCTTATGGCGGCTTCAAAGTCCTGAAATCATCACTTGTAACTCCGTTCTTGATCCCCTTGCGCATGCCATCAACTTCATGCGTGTTCTTGCTCCAATGTTCATCCTTCTCCAGGCTAGGCCCTTCATTTGAAAGCAAAACAAATGTATCCAATTTAGGCAGCATCATAATCTCATGAACATTAGAATCATTACCAAGAAACGGAAGTACCTAGTAATTTAATTGGCGTGCGCGAGCTCTAGTAATTGGTCCAGTATATGTAACAGTAGGGGCTGTGGGTGTAACAATGGTATTGATGTCCTCATCATCCTCCCCTTCTTGAAATGAAGTCGTCCTCGACGGAAGCTCATCTTCCTCACCCAAATAAGGCTTCAAATCTGCAATATTAAAAGTGGGACTAACCCCAAAATCTGCAGGTAGCTCAAGTTTATATGCATTATCATTTATTTTCTCTAAAACCTTAAAAGGACCATCAGCACGTGGCATTAGCTTTGATTTGCGCAGATTAGGAAATCTATCTTTATGCAAATGTAACCAAACAAGATCTCCAGGTGCAAACACAACATGTTTTCTACCCTTATCTCCAGCAAATTTATATTTAGCATTCATACGCTCAATGTTTTCCTTAGTTAACTCATGCATTTTTAAAATCAATTCAGAACGTTCTTTAGCATCAAAATTAACCTTCTCCGAAGATGGAAGAGGCAACAAATCAATAGGTGCACGAGGTAGGAAACCATACACAATTTCAAAAGGGCACATCTTAGTAGTAGAATGCAATGAACGATTATAAGCAAATTCAATATGAGGCAAGCATTCTTCCCACATTTTCTTGTTATTCTTCAAAACAGCCCTAAGCATAGTAGACAATGTTCTATTGACTACTTCAGTTTGTCCATCAGTTTGGGGGTGACAAGTAGTACTAAAAAGCAGATTAGTCCCCAACTTAGCCCATAAACATCTCCAAAAGTGGCTAAGAAATTTAGTATCACGATCTGAAACAATAGTATTTGGCACACCATGTAAGCGAATAATTTCACGAAAGAACAAATCAGCAACATTAACAGCATCATCGCTTTTATGACATGGTATAAAGTGTGCCATTTTCGAGAACCTATCCACGACAACAAATATGCTATCCCTCCCCTTCTTTGTTCTAGGTAAACCTAAAACAAAGTCCATAGATATATCCTCCCAAGGAACACTAGGTACAGGCAAAGGCATATATAAACCATGAGGATTGAGTCGTGACTTAGCTCTTTGACATGTAGTGCAGCGAGCAACAAAACGCTCAACATCCCGTCCCATCTTTGGCCAAAAGAAATGTGTAGCAAGTATATCCTCCGTCTTCTTGACGCCAAAGTGTCCCATTAATCCTCCTCCATGCGCCTCCTGCAACAACAAAAGACGAACGGAGCTAGCTGGAATGCATAGCTTGTTAGCACGAAACACAAATCCATCGTTAAGAACGAACTTGTTCCAAGTTCTCCCTTCCTTACAATTCTGCAATACATCTTTAAATTCAGCATCATTAACATATTGATCCTTGATGGTCTCCAAACCAAATATTTTAAACTCAAGTTGTGAAAGCATAGTATAACGACGAGACAAGGCATCAGCAATAACATTTTCTTTACCCTTCTTGTGTTTAATCACATAAGGGAAAGTCTCAATGAATTCAACCCATTTAGCATGTCGATGGTTCAGTTTTGCTTGACTTTTAATGTGTTTCAAAGATTCATGATCAGAGTGTATAACAAATTCCTTGGGCCATAAATAATGTTGCCATGTTTCTAAGGTCCGAACAAGAGCATATAATTCTTTATCATAAATAGAATAGTTCAGACTAGGCCCACTCAATTTTTCAGAAAAGTATGCAACAGGTTTTCCATCTTGTAATAACACACCTCCTAATCCAATTCCACTAGCATCACATTCAAGCTCAAAAGTCTTATTGAAATTAGGAAGTTGGAGTAAAGGATCATGTGTCAACTTATCTTTCAATACCGTGAAGGCTTCTTCCTGTGCGGTACCCCAAACAAAAGGTACATCCTTCTTTGTAAGCTCGTTGAGAGGTGCAGCAATGGTGCTGAAATCTCTCACAAAACGCCTATAAAAACCAGCGAGGCCAAGGAAACTCCTCACTTGTGTGACCGTTTTGGGCTGCGGCCAACTCTCAATAGCTTCAATCTTGGCTTTATCAACTTCAATTCCCTGTGGAGTAACAACATAGCCAAGAAAAGATACTCGGTCGGTGCAAAAGGTGCACTTTCCAAGGTTACCAAACAAACGTGCATCACGTAGAGCAATAAAAACAGCACGTAAATGTTCCAAATGTTCCTCCAAAGATTTGCTATAAATCAATATGTCATCAAAGTAAACTACCACAAATCGTCCAATGAAAGCACGTAAAACTTCGTTCATTAACCTCATGAAAGTACTAGGTGCATTAGTTAACCCAAAAGGCATGACTAACCACTCATATAATCCAAACTTAGTTTTAAATGCTGTTTTCCATTCATCTCCCAATTTCATACGAATTTGATGGTAACCACTACGCAAATCAACTTTGGAGAATATTGTAGAGCCACTCAATTCATCAAGCATATCATCTAGCCTAGGAATAGGATGACGATAACGAATAGTAATATTATTAATGCCTCTACAATCAACGCACATACGCGACGTACCATCCTTTTTCGGCACTAAAATGATAGGAACAGCACAAGGACTAAGGGATTCGCGTATATAACCTTTGTCGAGCAGTTCTTGTACTTGACGCATAATCTCCTTCGTCTCCTCTGGATTGGTACGGTATGGTGCCCGGTTGGGTAATGATGCACCGGGAATTAAGTCAATTTGATGCTCAATCCCGCGAATAGGTGGTAATCCCGGTGGCACGTCTTGTGGAAAGACGTCGGCGAACTCCTGCAAAATGTTAGTGACAGCAGGAGGCAAAGAGGAAGGCACGTCCTCGAATGAAAATAATGCCTCTTTGCACACAAAAGCATAGCAAACAGATTTGCTAAAATCTAGATCATCAATATCAGATTTGGTGGCAAGTAAACATGCACTTTTCAATTTAATTTCAGAAGCAACACTAGATTGTTTATTATTATTAGGCTGCATTTGTTGCTCAAATTCTTTTGCCACAATCTGATTTTCACTCTTAGTTTTCTCCTGTTTTGCTTTATTAGCTCTATTAATATCATCTTTCAAAATGGAATCAGGAGTCATAGGAAGCAAAGTAATATTTTTATCCTTATGAACAAGAGTATACTGATTGTTTCTACCATGGTGTACAGAATTTTTATCAAATTGCCATGGTCTACCAAGTAATAAGGAACATGCTTGCATCGGTACCACATCACAATCAACATAATCAGCATATGTAGAGATACTAAAATGCACACGAACAGTACGTGTTACCTTAACCTTGCCGATGTTGTTGAACCATTGGATGTAGTAAGGATGTGGATGTGGTCTTGTGGTGAGAGATAGCTTCTCCACCATCTCGATGCTAGCCAAGTTGTTGCAACTCCCTCCATCTATGATCACGCGAACAGAACGTTCCTTCACAACTCCCTTTGTATGGAACAAATTATGCCTCTGATTTTGCTCAGCTTGTGTAACCTGCACACTCAAAACACGTTGAGCAACTAAACATTCATACCTGTCAGCATCTTCAGGAGCCATGTATTGCGTCTCATGATCAGAATCGTCTCCACCGTGTTCGTCACGTGTAATAAGAGCCAAAGTCTCCTCATCATAGTCACTAGCGGACTCATACCCACCATCCTCAGTAACAATCATCACACGCTTAGATGGGCATTCTCTCGCATAATGACCTCCACCCTTGCAACGTTGACAAATAATATCATGTGTTTGCCCTGTTGATGCCATGGATGAAGAAGAGCTCTTTGCAGGCCCAGAAGGTGTGCTCTTGGCAGATAGTGGTGATTGTGCCTGCTTTATTGTATCACGGTTGGAGGTGGCAGCCGACGGAGGCGCCGGTGAAGCAGAACGTGTGGAAGTAGATGATGCACGTGGTGTCCATGAAGAAGGTCGACCTGCAGAAAAGTTAGTCCGCGCCAATGCCTGTCGATCCTGCACTTCACGTTCAGCTTTACAAGCAAGATGGAATAAACGAGTGATATTAGTATACTCCTTATACTCTAGAATCGTCTGAATCTCTCTATTTAATCCACCCATAAAACGTGCAAGCATAGCTTCATTCTCCTCAACAATACCACATCTAATCATGCTAGTTTGTAATTCCTGATAATATTCTTCTACAGAATTTTTTCCCTGTCTTAAGCGCTGCAATTTTTGAAGTAATTCACGTTGATAATATGGTGGAACCCAACGAGTACGCATAGCAGTTTTCAAAGCAGCCCAAGTAGCAGGAATGGGATATAATCTACAATGCTCAGACCACCAAACACATGCAAAACTAGTGAATGCACAAACAGCAGCAGGAACACGTCTCTCCTCGGGATATTGTAAACATGTAAATCGTTGTTCAGTTTCTAACTCCCAAGTAAGATATATATCAGGAACATATCTACCCTCAAATGGTGGAATATTCAATTTTAGTTTAGGGAGATGGTCATGATCTCGTACCTGAGGGTGAGCCCTACCATTGCCATTATTTGCATGTGGACGACCTGATGGTTGCTGTGCTGGTGGTGGCATGTAGTTCTGATTTTGATCAACCTCATCCTCGTAATCGCCAGCAAAATCATCCTCCTCCGCATCAGCAGCAGGAGCCACAGAAGTAGCAACAGCAGCACCAACAGTTTGGCCAGGTGCAAGAGGGAGACGGCTCGCTCGGCGGAGGGCTGTTTCACGATGTGTAGGTAGTCGTCGTTGTTGTTGTTGTAGAGGTGCGTTAGGTGCAGCCGGTGGTGGTGGTGGAAGACGCGCGAGCAATTCATTAAACCTGTCATCGAGCTTTGTTTCGAACGTCTTCTCCATGTCATCTATCTTCTCCATGGCCTCTTCAAATCTGTTTAGCACATCCTGCACCTGTCCATTCATCATTTGCTGAAATTTATCATGCAACTCCTGATTCGTCATGTTCTCCCAGTCAGTCTCGTCGGCTTGTGATCCTGCCATGGTTAGCAACAATAGAAAACACACAAGAATATGATCCTACAGAATACTAACAAGAGGTGGTGGTGGCGGGTGTCACAAATCCGTCAAGCAAATCTCAAATTCTTACCAGTTCTTACCCAGCAGCAGGCGGTGATCGGCAACCGTTGTAGTCAAAACTCTCAAAAGCTTGGATAGAGCGATTGCCAGGGAGAGTCAAACGCACGACGTAGAGGTATGTGGAGCTGGGAAGGCTTATAGTATGGTAGCAAAAAGGGTCAGCAATAATCAATTCAGAGATGCAAAGTTGAATAAACGCTCAACGACGGTACTGTGCTGGTCCTAGGCTAGACCGTGCTAGAGACGCGAGCCTAGAACACTAACAAAATCACGGCGTTGCACGTAAATAAGGGAAAAGCACACTCTGGAACTTTTTTTTTCGCTTTTTTTTTGCGCTCCCCTTTTTTTTTGCGCTCCTCTTTTTTTTGCGAAAAAGTACTATAATGGCGAGTGTCTCAAAACTCTTCCCTCGTCAAACTGATAGGATGGGCACGAAAATTTTTTTTTCACTTTTTTTCGGAAATCAGGGCAGCGACGACGAAAAAGTGCGACAAAAAATCACTATGATGGCACGTGGCTCAAAAGACTCAGAAAAGCCTAAAAATAGGATAGGGAAAAAATATTTTTGCCCGTGAAAATTTTGGCCTAAAAACTGCCCGGGGGTCTCCAGACTCTTTTTTTTTTCTTCCGAGACCTACGCAGGCAAGGAAACACAAATCGGAATTGAGATTGATCTCAAGAACAAACCTAATATGAGAAGAACTCGGATTGGTGGTAGATATATGGTTGTGGTATATGGCAGCGGTGGTGGTATATGGTAGCGGTGGTGGTATATGGATAGAGATTGATGGTGGTATATGGATACGGATTGGTAGTGGTATATGGATAAGGATTCAGAGCGGTGGCGGATAAGCAAAAGTTATAGATGGGCGATGATGATGGTGCGGCGGCGGCGTGACAACTTATGACCAGAACTCGAAACTCTAAAAGACTAGACTCTAAGACCAGCAACTTGACACGACGATGCAACCGCAAATTCAACAAAGCAAAAACCCTAAAAAGATTATGCAAAGGCTCAGATTGGTTCGGATATGATGAACTAACCCTAATTTTTTTTGTGGCTTTTTTCGTGGACTGTAGGTATGAAGAACAGACTCGATCTAATCTACGAAAAACTGTAAAATCTCACCGAGCAACCTGGAAAACTGATACCACTTGATAGAGGCAAAGGTGTCCCGATGTTTCGATGAGATGGTGGCTATCGTTTTCTGTGGGAGTCGACCTTGACGATCCGACTACGAACGTGCGAGACGTCGCGCCTTAGCAATCGCTAAACCAACTTCCGAGGGGTTATTGACCACGCCGGAGCACGATCAACCTGACCACGAGGGCCTGTTTCCTGCGAGCAAACGAAGAACAAGCAAGAAACTGAGATTGCAATCTGGATATTGCGAATATAAGATGAAAGCTTTATTGATCAAGGTGGGGTTCTGTGACGTCTTGGTCTGGTCGTTGGACACAAACGAAGTACGCGAAGTTGCAGCTATGGCGAACTTTTAATCTAAACAAAACCCAAAGTCTAAACGACGCCCTAAGGGCTGTATATATGGAGGAAGAGAGGGGAATTTCGTGGCCCTTGAGGGTGGGGTCCGAAACCAACCCTAACTCTTGTTTCCCCACACATACGGACTCTAAAAATAGCCTATACTTAAGTATTTCGAAATTACATGGGCCTGGCCCATTAATAAGGTGACGCAGCACCTAGAATAGCCTATGGACGAATATTATGAAGTGGCATCTTGTATATTTCGTCCATGGCTTCATGCACTCCTTATGGCGGCTTCAAAGTCCTGAAATCATCACTTGTAACTCCGTTCTTGATCCCCTTGCGCATGCCATCAACTTCATGCGTGTTCTTGCTCCAATGTTCATCCTTCTCCAGGCTAGGCCCTTCATTTGAAAGCAAAACAAATGTATCCAATTTAGGCAGCATCATAATCTCATGAACATTAGAATCATTACCAAGAAACGAAAGTACCCGGTAATTTAATTGGCGTGCGCGAGCTCTAGTAATTGGTCCAGTATATGTAACAGTAGGGGCTGTGGGTGTAACAATGGTATTGATGTCCTCATCAAATGATCACTCCAATGTGGACAAGGAAATAGCACAATTGGTACCAATTCTTGTCAGTTTCTCACACCTACACAAGTAAGGCTTATGGCGGAGCTCGGTGAGGATAGTGGCACAAAAATTTGATGTAAAATGTTAGCAAGAGTCAATAATGTTGAAAGATATTCACAAATTCGCAAGTGTAACAAGTAGACCAATAGCAATGTGTGGCACACGGAAACACACACATGGATAGATAAATGGGGTCGTGCAACCAAGGATGAGCACAAAATGTGGAATCCACGGAAAACGCTCGTGTTGCACAACTCAAGAGAGACGCTAGCACGATTGCTCTATAGGCGGATACGACACTTGTGCACAACCTATGATATGCAAAATGGATAAACTTTCTATCCCAAGTATGCTATGTATGTATGGTTCCCGGTGTTTGATCCAAGATGATCGGATATGACAATCTTATGCAATGTGGTGGATGCTATGGCTATTGCTTACAAGCTTCTTTGCTCTTTCTCTTTTGCTTAAAAGCTTTTTTTTTCTTATGGCCACTTTGCGAAATGCACAAACCAAGATAGCTATTGTGTATATGCGGGAACAATCTTGTGACACAAGGGATGATATGATGATACCAATATGATATGGTATGTATGCAATGGAAGGATGGATCACTAATGTGCACAAGTAACATTGCCGGCAATACTCAAATGGCTAGTCTTGATAGGCAAGTAACGCAAAATGGGCTAGGGGTTATCAATGCAATGGCAAGGGAATATATAATGGAGGGATACCATGATACCAAGATGATATGGAGGTTACCGTCCGTGTCGATGATGAGTGGCGGTGATCTTGATGGAGATACCAAGATGATGGTGACTCGTCCCTAAGTAGCCGAAACACCTTAGGAAACGGAAAAACCGCGAACTCAAAATCTCAAATGTCAAAATGGTGGTAGCGGGATGCGGTGGTGCTTACGGAAGCTCAACGGGATTGCGGAAAGGCAATGATGGGTTGTGGAGTACGCAATGCGAAAATGGAGGGTAAGGTGGTGAACTATACACGGTGTCGGAGTTGGAAGCACGGTCCCTAAGTAGCCGAAACACCTTAGGACACACAACTCACAACACAAACAAAAATGGGTTAAGTCGGGGTGGCGGGAGTGTGAGGTGGGCAACACTATGCGGAAGTTATGGTGGTGGTGGTGGTTGATGAAGAAGCAACCGTCCCTAAGTAGCCAAAGACCTTAGGAGACTCAAATCACTCCTCAAGCAACCACTAATGCGATGGGGAACAAAATTGGTTAGGTTGTGGAAGGCTATCGTGGTGTAGCAGATGATATGGTGGAGGGCCTAGGCAAACTTGCCAAATTTCAGAAAATTTTATGGAGTCAAATGATGTTGGTGCTATTTTTGTGGTAAGGAGGATGTCAAGAGCTTTAAAACGAGCTAAAGAACGTCAAAATCAGAGTTCGGATGAATTAGTTATGGCGAAAACAAAATTTTAGCGAAGTCAGTTTTTACAGATAGCGGACGTCCGAAAAAACGGTCGTTTGGTCGCCGGACGTCCAGTCGGGTCGGAAATCCGCTGATTCTGCTCGGGTTAGGGGGTTCCGGTCGTCCGGTAAGGTCGGACGTCCAATGGTTCCTGCGGCTCCGGACGTCCGGTAAGGTGACGGTCGTCCGGTGTATCGGGGTCAACTGCAGATCCAAGATTCGGGACGCGATTTTGGGCGGAATTTGGGGATTTTGGGGTCAAAATTGATGAGATTTCGTGGATGAAAAATGGAGAAACTTGGGGAAATGCTATATCCACTCGAAACCAAGCAGATCCATGGATCAAAATCAACAAAACATTATCAAATCAACAAATCACAAAAAAAATTGGGGCTATTTTTGGTGGGGATTTTTGAAATTGGGGAAGAACACAACAAAATTTAGGCTAGAAAACACAACGGGGAGACTCCGAAATCATGATCAACGTGGCTCATGATACCAAGATGATGTAGGGTAGAACCCTAATCGCCCGATCTTTCATGAAAGGAGCGGCGAAGAACGCGAAGAACACGAGGAGGGAAACGAGGGAAACACAAGAGAACACTCAAACCAAAAAGTATGATCACACATGCGCTAGATCGATGAACACAAAGGTGAGATACAAGATCCAAAGTCAACAACGGATGATACAAACGGTAACCGGTTCCTCTCCATAAGGAGGTCTTGAATCCACGGGGGGATCTTCCCTTAGAAAGGGGGCTTGAATCCAAAGGGGATCTTCTCCGTAGAGGCCGCGGTCTCTCTCGTGGAGTAGATCCGATATGGATGAGCGTAGCTCTATCTCTCAAATGAGCTATCACAACGCTAACCTTCAAATGGTGGAGGTGGAGGAGTATATATAGTCTAGGGCCACGAAGGGGTAAGTGAAGGGGTACATGGGCCTCAGCCCGCAACTGGACACAGCCAGGTACCGGACGTCCGCTGGGGACCGGTCGTCCGGTGGCTCGTGGGCGGCCGGACGTCCGGTAGGGGCCGGTCGTCCGCTCGTTCTGGCTCGGATGCTGGTGTAGCGGATTTCCGGTCTGGACCGGTCGTCCGGTGGCGTCGGACGTCCGCTCGTTTGGCTCGGGTGCAGGGACACCGGTCGTCCGGTCTGCACCGGTCGTCCGGTGGATCTTCAGGCGCCGGACGTCCGGACCCGACCGGTCGTCCGGTGGCTGGAGCTTCTTCGACAGCTCTTCTTCTTGCGTCTTCGTTTCCACGCTTCCCTCGCGGATGGTGTAGGTGTTCCTTGGCGCTTGCACTCCTCCACGTCGTCCGCAGCGTTCCAACAATACCTATGCATGCACACGGGAGAAGTGTCAAGTAGTATACCATTCTCGAAGGGGTCAAGTGAGCACGTGTAAAGGATATGATTCACCTTTGTGTATACGAAGTAGAGATCGCACGTGTCACTTGCCAAACGGACTCTTGAAATGGTGATGTCCGTAAGATGCTCCGCATCATATTTGCAAACTGAATTTTCAGATGATTGGTGGCAAATGAAATGTGTTTGGAAATGATAACGTTTCTTGCTGCCTCAAGGTTCTACGGTTTTGCTAGGAAAGAACCACCTGCACATTTATAACTACCGTACGCAAATTCATTGAAGGTATCGATAAACTCATCCAGGTCACGCGAGAGAAGAGAATTCTTTGTTTAGCGTACTCCCTCTGTAAAGAAATATAAGAGCGTTAGGATTAGTAAAGTAGTATATAAATGGTATATTTCTTTACAGAGGGAGTACGCTACATGCATGATGGTGCTCAAGATGTGCCTCCATGTGTGTGACATGGCTTTAGCTTTAAGATTAGACAAATTGTTTTTCTTTTCTTTCTGAATGAGTGCCCAGGCAAGGGTAGGAGCTCGGCCATTTCATATTGTAATTCTTCTGAGAACTGTCTAGGTAATTTTAAGAATGAATATATTTATTGAAAGCTATATGCATGGCTTTAACTCTTCGGTGAGGTATTCCGTTAAATCAAATGTAATCCTCTTGGATTAATTTTCACTGTCAACGTGGTCTTCGACAATGGGATCCTCTCTCTCCCTTTATTACTCCCATCAAGATATGTAGAAGAGGCCCAGGCATCTCACATCTTTTATTTGTAGATGATACTATGTGAAAACAGATTTCTAGATCGCACGTGTAAGAGGAAAACAATCTAATATAAAGTACAGTACGTACTACCCAGCTTACGACGCCCAGACAGAAAAAGGTAAAGCAACTTAGAACAAATCTCAAAGCATACTCAGTTTGGACGCCCAGACAGAAAAAAGTAAATTTATAACAAATCTCAAAACATACTCCAACCTACTATACTGGATTGGACGTGGAAGAGAAAAATACAATCAGAAGCATACACCAACTTGGACTCGGACATGGAAAACATACACCAACTTGGACTCGGACATGGAACCAATCGGGAACCATACACCAACTCGGACTGGCAAAGGTTCTATACTAATATAAATACCCAGCTCTCAGAGATTGAACGCCCAGAGAAAAAAGTGCCACCAGCTAAGTACACGCCAAGCAATCTCCAAGCTACAGCGCCAACCAAAACAAAGGAGCAGTCAAGTATGTTCCTTGTCTCCCGTTTTCGTTCTTCCCAATGAATTCTTGAATCTCACACATGGTATTTGATACTCATCAGTCCTAAAAAAAATGCAAAAATCAACCATGAGATGTAGGATCAAGAGAACAGATTTTTACATAAATTTTCTTTTTCATAACAAAAGCAATATTACCTATGTTTGATGTCCAGTAAAAAAATACCATGTTTCATGCATCTCACATGCCAGGATGCTCATCCGATACATATTGACTTCACATTCCAGGCCAGTCTAGCAACAAATTATCTTGTATTGCATTACAAAAAATTTCTTTCCATCCTGCAGGAAAACATTTGGACCATAATCTCAAATCATGGATGCTAAGGAAAAAAGAAGAAAGAGGGATAGAGAGCGGTATGAACACATGACCGATGAAGAAAGGCATGAGAAACTCAAAAAACGCTGTGAAGCCTATCAACGAAACAAAGTATCAGGAAAGACACCAGAACAGAAGGCGGCAAAATGTGCACAAGAAAAAAAAAAGATATGCAAATATGCAAATAGAAAAGAAGAAAGCAAGAATGGAACAAATTGAAGCTCACCGTCAATCGAAACGCAACACACCATCCAAAGATTCAATAGCAATGAAGAACCCTGAATATGTCGCAACTGAACAGGAGGAGAGCACTTCTACATTTACTGTAAAACACAGGGATCATGTGGCAGCGGGAGAAAGGCAAGCGTTGCTACACCGTCGTAACGAAGAATTCACAAGAAGACATAAGCAAGCTATTTCTGTATCATCAAAAGAAGGTGAATCCATGACGGAAACCTGCAACGAAAACACTCAGCCTCTAGAGCAGCCACAAGTCATGACTTACGGTAATAATCTCAATTTTATACTTGCATTCCAAGTAAATATAAATCTGTCTGTACAACTAACCATCTATTTTGGACAGACATCCCCTCCTTAATGTTTCCAAGCATCAGAGAAACAGATACACCAACACAATCATTATACAATGATGATCACAGTAAAGTAACTATGTGGAAGGACATCCCCTGCACAATGCTTCCAACAATCAAAGAAGTGCATGCACGAATACAATCACTATGCAATGATGGAATCATATATGAGCAAGAAGAAACCATTAAAGAAATAGATGCGGCAGCAAAATCAATGTGCAACGAGGATCAAGGTAAGGTTATCAATTTCATATATGTTCTTTGGCAATTCAAACAAATATATATGTATAGGAAAAATGCATTCTACCACTAAGGGGTAACTACCCCCATCCTTACTGCCGTACGATCTCATCACGGTGTGGAGGATTGATTTTCTTAATGGGTTGCGGGTCGAGGAAAACTGATATTTTTGGAGCCCGATTGGTTGGTTGGCCGGTCCGATTTTCTTGGTACTTCTGATCTTTATTTGGTCTTTGCTGTGTATACATAGTACTATAACCGATCGGAGGTAAGGTGCGTTCAGAAAAATCAGATCTGGATGCAACCTAACAATAATCCTCTTTCTCTTTCTCTCTCTTCCCCATCCATTAACAAGATTAGGATCGATGGAAATTACCAAAAGAGATCAGATCGAGGTACGCAATAACGTGACTGTTTTCCATTCATGTGTCTTGCTAATTGATTTCCCTTTTTCACGGCCAGGCAGTGGCGCACAACAATTTCGTTTTACTAATGGGCTTGACTTGATCCATCTGCTCTCTCTTTACGAGAGGAAGCTGAATCGGGATAAATCATTAGAAGTAAAAGGAGGTAACGCGGCATGCACCTTTATGTGATTTCCACACACGCATCATGCTAGCTAATTTTTAATTGTTCTTATTTTCATGCACATACATCATGCTAATCTCTTTCTGGCTTTTTTTGTTGTTGTGCATGGATCAATTTTCCCTGTTACTGCACCGCCGGCGACGCAACCTGCGACCATGGCTACATTGTACGGGCTATCCCTACTCAGCCTCAACGAGCACCAACAACCAATCTGTGACTGCTCTGACGGGCGGCGGCGGCACCGATAGTGTACGGCTTCATATGGGACGGAGACCTACGACTTCATCTCTGCCATGACAACAACCCATGGGTCACTGCTCCGCGCGGCGGCGGCGACGACGAACGACTGTACCTGGCCTTACGTGTGAATGGTCTCGCACAGTGGTGGCCACGATGATATACATACAACTGCACACAGCCGACCAGTGACTACTCCCGGCAACAACGACGAACGGCTGCTCACAACCGATGACTGCTCCTGTGTCTAGACAACGATGACTGCTCCTGTGCTCTGATGTGTATATTAAGTTGATCATTAAGTCATAGATTTGTGTATGCACATGCATTAGCACGCATCATCATCAGACAAACAACCCATGTCTTCAAAAAAGTCTTCTAGCTAGTATATGCAGTTGCTTCAAGGTGTAGTATGTCATAGATACTTCATTTAATTTTATACTACAGTTACGTAATTTTTCAAGAGGCAATCTCACAATATACTATAGTACTTGTACCTGTACATGTGGAGAGAACATTTTGAATACGCCTTTCAATATCTTGGTATCTTCATGTATTTTGTTCATTCAGACATACTCTTTATTTAGAGTCTATACTCTTGTCGGAGACACTTTTTTTTTTTAAATACACCAACCATATACTCCATTCTTTATAAAATACCATGTACTCCAAAGAACTTCTTTATACACCATACTACTTTCTTCTATATATGTATTTCATACTACTTTTTCATACACTACATTCTTAAGAATACCCTCACTTGTTGAATAAAACTAGGTTTATGAGAAACGAGAAGTATATCAAAAAGCACACGGTCCCCGTGTCCCCATTCTTAACTGAAAATACACATATACTACATACTTTTTCTATGGGACAGATACTACATACTCTTTTTCTACGGGACAGATACTACATCCTCTTTTTTTATGGGACAGATACTACATACTCATTCCTATATAAAGAGTATATTGTATGGGGCATGTATAACAAACTCATTACTTTTGAGAATGGAGTATGTATAACAAAATCGTCTCTTTCAAGAATGGAGTATGAAGGACACTGATTTTCCAGAGAGTAAAAGGTATATAACAAAAAAAAGTACATAAGCTGATCGTTGTTGGAACTTGGAAGTACGGGGTAGATATACTAAGCTACTAGTCACTTATCCATTCAGCGTGATCCATGTGCATGTGGCCAAGAAATTAGCAGATTTGTTGTAGGTTGTTGCAACAGTGCGTTCAGTTTTCTAATTGGTTAATTAAACAATCTAGTGAGTTGACTGTTAACGGATCCATTTCAACCCGGTAAGACATTTTCGTACATGCACAACGGGACAGGTGGCAGCAAACTAAGTAGGAGGTAACTACCACTGCTTGTAGTTAAAATTTGTCATATATATATATATATATATATATATATATATATATATATATATATATATATATATATATATATATTTTACAACACAGGTAATGATGGAGTAATATTTGAAGAAGACACAGACGAAAATGAATACATATTCACCAGTGAAGGTATGCTTAATACAATTAAAATAAATTTGCAACATTACAATACTACTTACTAAATTTAATATGCTGTATATCAAATCAGAGTGGGGCAGAGAAGTGGAAATTGAAATCATAGAAGGCGACGAAGACCTCAACCCTGATCCATATGATCTTGTCTACAGCAACATACCAACAAGCACAAACGTGCTCGAAAAAGAAGAAGATTGTTGTTTCTGCCATGCAACCAAATTCAAGTATGAAAGTTAGGGATTATGCTGCAAAAAGGACAGATAAGACTAGCCAATCCAAATACACCACCGGAACTAATGAGGCTTTGGACAAGCAACGAGTCTGATGCAAGACATTTTCGGCAAAATATAAGATTTTTCAATGGGCATTTCTCGTTTACTATACTATACTGCCAGCTCGACAGAGACACAACAGACATGCGAATGGCCGGTATTTACACCTTTCGAGCACATGGTCAAATATATCACAACATACACTCATTTGGTAATAGTCACTCAGATCCAAAGCATCTGGAACTATACTTCTACGACGATGATCCAAGCTTAGAGCATCGATACCGTCGTTGCCGTGAGGAAATGTACGAGCAAGACAAGCATGTGATTGCAATAATAACAGATATCCTACGCGGTAACCCGTACTCTCAACAGTTTAGGAGTTTGGGACAAGCCCAAAACCTTGAGGACTACAGACTGATCTTGAACTTTGACCAGAGATTGGACCAAAGAACATACAACGAGCCAATCAATTCGGAGGTAGCTGCAGTGTGGATTGAGGAAATGAAAGAAGAGATACTTATGACAGAAATGTAATATTACATGGGAACAACAACGAAAAAAAGCACATTCGATCATATTACGGGTGCTATGATCCGTTATCGTATCCTCTATTCTTTCCAAGAGCTGAACTGGGTTGGCATAGGAAAATCCCGAAGAGGGAAACACGAGAGGAAGATATTGGTGCTAAAAATATCAGTAATGACGATGACCCAGGTAAAAAAAAAATCAAATACTATTACATAAAAATTCAATTTTCATATACACTACCACCTATGCAACTAACTTTTTATGTTGCAATATTTGCACAGATTCGGCCAATGGCCTATGGGCTAAAAAGTATGGACACGGCAGGAATTGCCGATTGGCCGTGTTGACACGGCGGGATACGGCTGGATACGTGTATCCCCCAGTATCCCCTGATTTTCGATTAAAAAAAACCCAGGAACACGGCGGGACACGTACGTGACACGGACGAGATACGGCCCAGCCCAAAAACAGCCATGGCCCAAAACGAAACCCTATTTTTGCAGGAATCACACGCAGCTCTCCACACAACAACGAGGGACTCCCAGGTCCCAGTCTCTTCTGGATCGAAGCCGCCACCTCCTGGAACGAAGCCGCCGCTGTCTGGATTCGCCGCCGCCGCCGCCGGCGACGCTTGGATCCGACCGGCCACCACACCCCCACACCAGAAGGCAGCAGTCTCTTCTCCTGACGGCAGGTAACCCTCTCCAATCCCTGAACTCGCACCCTCTCCTCCACTTCTTGACCTGTTTTATTCAGATTTGATCTTCCATTAAGCTGCTGGATGTTGTGCTTGCTGCTTGCTAGCTGCTGCTCTTTGAATGCCTGTAGATTGTAGTAGTAGTGTACTAGACTACTAGTGTAGTACTGCTTGTCTGCTTCAGTGCTTCTTTTTCCTAGCTTAATATCATCCTGCTCATGAATGCTTGTAGAGCATGTCATCTGGGAGTGGCACAGCTGGGTTATGTCTTCAACTCTTCTAATCTTCTTTACTGTTCGATGTGTTTTGCAAGATGCAACTTGCAATGACATGGGGGGACAAGAATCAATCAAGCACTTGATAAAAGAGACACAACCGAATGGGGGCAGTATCTCTATTCTAATCTTTTTCTCCTTTATTTTCTGTATTAACTCTATATTACATGACATATTTTTATTTTATTTTATATATGCTCACCGTATCCCCGAATGACTGTATTTGGAAAATGCCGTATCCCGTATCCCTGTATGTGTATCCCCAACTTTCCGTCCCCGTGTCCGTGCTTTTTAGCCTATGGGTAACAATGAAAGAATACTACTGTTATAAATTCCATACACGACCAGGCATATTCAACCCAATTTTGCATGGCGGACGCCTTTTCCAGCAGTTTGCCGTAGATACATACAACAAGATTGAAAGCTCCAGACTGGATTACATCTGGCATAATCAAAAGAAAATAAGGGCTGACCTATACCAAGGCCTTCTAGACAGCATTCAAGCTGGAGAACAGAATGGAGATGCTGTCGGAAAACAGAGAATACTTGCCTCGTCATTTATTGGAAGACCACGAGATAAACTTCGTCGATATCTCGACGCTATGGCTTTAGTTAGAAAATATGGTAAGCCAGACGTATTCCTAACAATGACCTGCAACCCCAACTGGGAGGAGATAACACATGAACTAGAGAATGGACAAACAGCACAAGATCGCCCAGACATTGTAGTTCGTGTTTTCAGGGCGAAGCTACAAGAAATGAAGAAGGAACTATTTGAGAAGGGCATTCTTGGAAAGGTTCAGGCATATACATATGTCGTAGAGTTCCAAAAGAGGGGATTACCCCATGCTCACTTTTTGCTCATCATGACTCGAAAATACAAGTACACATGTCCAGAGCAGTATGACAGAATCATATCCGCAGAGCTCCCTAACAAGCACAAGTACCCAGAACTATACAAGATGGTAATCAAACATATGATGCATGGTCCTTCCGGTGCATTGAACAAATTTTGTCCATGCACAAAGAATCGTCCATCATGCAAGAACAATTATGCAAGACCATTTAACGAAACTACGATTCAAGGCAAGGACTATCCAATATATAGGAGACACAACGACGGCCGGACTGAAACGGTCCGAAATTGCAAACTAGATAACATGTGGGTAGTTCCTTACAATCCCTATCTGTTAAGGATGTTCAACTGCCACATAAATGTTGAGATATGCTCAAGCATTAAAGCCGTGAAATACCTCTTCAAGTACATCTACAAGGGTCATGACCGAGCATCCGTATCCGTAACAGACAAAGTAGACGAGAAGAAATCGACGAGATTAAGCAGTACAGAGACGCCCACTGGGTGACACCTCCTGAAGTACTGTGGAGAATATATGGCTTCGAACTAAGTAAAATGCACCCACCAGTCTTGCAACTGCAGCTACATATCCCAAATATGCACATGGTTTCATATCATGGCATGGAAAAATTACAGAATGTTATCGACCGTGAAGACACGGAAAGATCAATGTTGACTGCGTACTTTGAAGCAAACAGATGGTATGCAAAAGCACGAGGCATACTATACAGAGAGTTTCTGGAACATTATACTTGGCAGAGTCAGGGGAAATTTTGGCAACAGAGGAAGCGAGCCGCTGTGTTCCAGGTTGGCAGGATCGTCTCAGCACACCCGGCTGAAGGAGAACGATACTATCTTCGAGTCCTCCTAAACCACGTGACAGGCGCCACCAGCTACAAAGACCTACGAACAGTCGATGGACAAGTAATGCCAACCTTTCGAGAAGCTGCAGAAAAAAGAGGTCTCATTGAGGCAGATATCACATTGGATGACTGCATGACAGAAGCGAAGTTGTTTCGGATGCCATCATCGCTACGACGACTATTTGCGACAATCTTGGTTTTTTGCGAGCCCAGCGACATACGCAGCCTCTGGAACAAACACCTTGATGCAATGTCAGAGGACTACAACAGAAATTGCAAATGCAAACACACAGTCGAACAGATGGTTCTGAAAAATATAGAGACATGTTGCACTCAATGGGAAAAGACATAGAATCGTTTCCTCTTCCAGAGATCGACGAACAGCATGAGATGACAGACGACATACCGAGGGAGATCATTGAGGAAACATCCATCGAGGTGGAACCCGAGGACACATCTTTGCATAAGAACCTAAACAAGGAGCAGAAGGAGGCCTACGACGAAATCCTAGCAATAATTGACGACCAAAGTGGAGGTATATTCTTTGTTGATGGACCTGGAGGCACGGAAAAAACTTTTCTTTACAGGGCTCTCTTAGCCACAATACGCAGACAAGGCAAGATTGCTGTAGCGACAGCCACTTCCGGTGTTGCTGCTTCAATAATGCCCGGAGGGAGGACCGCGCACTCGAGGTTCAAGATTCCACTAAAAATAGACGAGGGGGCTGTTTGTGGATTCACAAAACAGAGTGGGACAGCCAAACTACTGAAAGCAGCATCACTAATAATCTGGGATGAAGCATCTATGACCAAGAGGCAGACAGTGGAGGCGCTAGACAGAAGCATGCGGGACATAATGGACAGGCCAGAACTTCCATTCGGAGGAAAAACAGTCGTATTTGGAGGGGATTTTAGGCAAGTGCTACCTGTTGTCCGAAAGGGAACAAGAGCCCAGATAGTAGATTCATCACTACGCAAGTCTGTCCTCTGGAATTCAATGCGTCAACTGAAGCTCGTGCGCAACATGAGGGCTCAAAACGACCCATGGTTCGCAGAATACCTACTACGCATTGGAAACGGAATCGAGGAGACAAATGATGATGGTGAAATACAACTACCTACAATTATATGTGTGCCAAATAAGACGGATGACAATAGCCTTGATAGACTCATCGACAATGTCTACAAAACGGATAATGCTTCCCTAAAAGATCCAAAGTACATCACGTCAAGAGCAATTCTATCAACAAGGAACGACTCCATAGACAAAATCAACCTAAAAATGATTGATCGTTTCCAAGGGGAGGAGATGATGTACCACAGCTTTGATTCGGTAGAAGACGACCCACATAACTACTATCCACCAGAATTCCTAAACACTCTCACCCCAAATGCACTGCCTCCACATATGTTGAAGCTCAAATTGCCCAATCATACTACTCAGAAACATCGACCCTGCTAATGGACTATGCAACGACACAAAGTTGGTCGTACGTGGATTTCAAAAAAATACAATTGACGCGAAGATTGTGGTGGGACAACACTCTGGAATGCGAGTTTCCTGCCCAGGATACCATTATGCCCCTCTGACAATGACATGTTTCCGTTCAGTTTCAAGAGGAAACAGTTTCCAGTCAAACTCAGTTTTGCAATGACAGTAAATAAATTACAAGGCCAGACAATACCAAATGTCGGCATCTACCTGCCTGAACCGGTTTCCTCACATGGTCAACTATATGTCGCACTATCTAGAGCAACCGCGACATCAAACATAAAGATACTAACAGGTACACATGATGAGAGCAAGCAGAAGAACAAAAAGACCAGCATAGACGACACATACACAAAGGGAGAGAAGAAAAAGAGAAAGAAAAAAACCAGTACAAGCGGGACATATACAAAAAATATTGTCTACAAGGAAGTCCTAACCAAATAGGTAATACAACCTTTCAATTTCTTCTTCAAAATTTCAATTACTACTTGAAAGGATCGTCATTTAAAAAAAAATAAAGTGTTTATATTTCAAATTACATTCTTCATTTTCTAACCTTAAACATACTACTTGGATTCTACAGAAACATTGCAGCCAGATGACAACTTCGCAGTTAGAATTCAGAACTTCATCGTCTTCAAGGAGACAAGACTCATTTGTGTATATACAAACAATTCATGATTTCATTCTCGTGTACAATGTCCTCAAGAACAAAATCATTCAAAGTTTTATTAATCATGTGTCAACCAAACTCATTGATGGTTTTGCTACAACCAACACTTTACTTTCAATTTAATTTGTGATTATATCCAACTCCCAATGCTTATATATGTGATGTACATAGACTGCTAACCCTGCTCAAACTGAAATACATCTATTTGACATTTAAAAACAACCAGAAAGAATGAATATTCATGCAAAAAGTACCACAAAGTAACAAAACAAATCACAAAGTAACAAAAGGAGAACAGGATCAGATCAAATTCTATTTTTTGCAACCAAACTCATTGATGGTTTTGCTACAACCAAACACTTTACTTTCAATTTAATTTGTGATTATATCCAACTCCCAATGCTTATATATGTGATGTACATAGACTGCTAACCCTGCTCAAACTGAAATACATCTATTTGACATTTAAAAACAACCAGAAAGAATGAATATTCATGCAAAAAGTACCACAAAGTAACAAAACAAATCACAAAGTAACAAAAGGAGAACAGGATCAGATCAAATTCTATTTTTTATGTGATTCTAAAACGACCCTAAAGCTAACCTAGACTACTGATAGTTATTTCACATATTAATTATTATCAAACAAATATTAAAACTAAATCTAATCACACGTGCTTAAGTTGGATCAATATTAATAGGGGTAGGGGGGCTAACACTGCCAATGCCGGTCCCAAGCCCGGAAAAAATTGGAGGGGCCAAAAACAAATTAACACTGCACCTTAAGATCCCACACAAAGCACGGGCTAGAATTTTATATTATACTGTCACTCTGGATTGTTGTATCAATCAGACAGATATGAACTTACTCTGTGAAGACGAAGCTGATGCTTTTTTTTGGTATACTAACATTGGTTTAAAATTTGTTCAAACACTACTCGGTGTTATTCAGAGCTAGAGCATGAAAAGAAGTTAATGTGCTTGACACATGCAGACGGGCCTGAAGAAACTGGTGGAAGAGAAATGTGTACCTGCTTGAGATGTATCCTCTTAGAAATTACTATTGGATAGTAAACATAAACTGGAACTGCACCAAGCAATTGATTTTGCCACATTGAAGAAGATGTTCAAAACAAATTTGGAGCGGAGAGCCTGCAGATTTGTACCAGAGACACTTGAACAATCAAAGAGCAAGGTGAGATTACAAAATGTAATTAATTAATCTTCATTGCAATCAGAGTGGGGAACAAAAGAGAGAAGAGGGGAAATGACACGCATTACCTTTGCAATATTGGAGGCGACGTCACGGAAGCAAGGGGGTCGAGGATGGGTGTGAAGACCAGCTCCCCGTCGCCCTTCTCGAAGAAACCGAGGACGGGGGGCCTCCGGTGGTGGGCGACGAAGCGGTGGCTGAAGGAGGGGGCGGTGGCGACGCCTCCGCATAGCTTGGAGACGAGGGAGGTGCGGAGGAGCGAGGAGGGCAGCGGGGGGACGCGGAGGAGGATCTCCCCGAGGAGGTCCTCGTCGTCCAGCGGCGCGGCCGTCGGCGGGTGGCGGCGGCGGAGGGCTATCTCATCGCCGCCGGCCTCGTGGCTCATCTGGATGTGGATGTGGGGCTCGACTGGAGGGAGACGCTTTTTTTTAGAATACTGGAGCGAGACGCATAGGAGGGGTGAGGAATACACGGGCTGGCCTCACTTGAAAAGCTCACTGACCCTTGGATTACGGCCCAACAAACATAGAAGATACGTACAAAAAAAACCTATGCTTTTAACCCTAAAAACAATTACCTATGCTTGTTTTGAGGGTGAAAAAAAAGATGCCTATGTTTTTTTTGTGAGGGTTAAAAAGATGTCTATGCTGATTCATAATGTTAGTGTTTCTCTAGAATAACTGATGTTGCAGTTTTCTCTCTAACTATTTAGGAGGACGAGCTCTACAAAGATCTCCAAGGAAGCCGGTGCTATTATCCATCGAGAAACGAAACCGGCAGCACCACACCCTAGCGAAGGCGAGCCCCGGCATCGGCCGGCGGCGTCGGTGGCGCTAGAGCCCTAGACGGGTCTGATGCATCTGTTTTTTTAAGACAATACTACGTCTGGTGTTGTGGAAGTGAGTAGACGAAAAAGCAACAGGAAGTGCTCGTGGGCTGGAACGGCCAGATGGATTCAATTAGGCCTTTACATTTTGTCCAATCACTATTCTAACAGACCGGGAAGACCAAAGTGGGCCTAGCAAATGTAAATATCGCATCGAGCAACATTTTTTCTTCTTCTTTTCGGAAGGGGCAATTCCCCATATGCGGATTTTACCCTTTGGGCCATATGCTCCCTAATGAAAAGTAAAATCAAAATAATATTAAAAAATAAAAAATTCTAAAATTTATAGATATTCTGCTTCGACGGTGAAAAAAGTGAAACATTTCACGCCTGGAGGGCCATGGTTAGAGAATGAGGATTCCTTTGAAATCTGAGGAGAGAGAGGTACGAGACGATGGATTTTTGAACTCTAATTGTTGGCTACATGCGCAGCAACGACTCTGAGCTAGCAGCTACCAATAAAACACCTACACTCTAAATGCACCAAAACAATGGCAAAACAAATAAGAAATGAAATATAATATTCTAAAAAACACCTTCTTAGAGAAAAAAGTAATCGTGTTTTTCTAAACAACAAAAAAATTGATTGAAAGAATATTTCATACACAACTACTATTTCATAGAATGAAATGAAAATGACGAGCTGAAATAGATCATGACAAACATGGTTAGGGTATGCTCAAATGTCAAAGTCCAAAATGAAATACTAAGTGTAACCTTATTTCTAACATTTACAATAATTAAATTAAAAAAAGTCTTGAATAATGGCATATGGAGCATGTTATATCTAAATTTTCACCCGGTGCAACGCATGGGCATATGTACTAGTTACTCATATAAATAGAACAATCATTATTCTTCGATTTAAATGAATAACTGTCTCGCTTCAAACAAGATTCAGATATAATGTTCATGCTCAACGCTGGCACCATATAACAATTATTCAGGTCTAAAACTAATCCTGAAGGTAGATATAGAGGTAGCGTGCCGACGGTAATCACATCGACCTTGGAACCATTTCCGACGCGCATCGTCACCTCGTCCTTAGACAATCTTCGTTTAATCCGTAGCCCCTGTTTCGAGTTATAAATATGAGCAACATAACCAATATCAAATACTCAGGCGCTACTACGACCATTAGTAAGGTACACATCAATAATATTTATATGAAATATACCTTCCACTTTGCCGTCCTTCTTGTCCGCCAAATACTTGGGGCAGTTCCGCTTCCACTGACCAGTCCCTTTGCAGTAGAAGCACGCAATTTCAGGCTTAGGTCCATACTTGGGTTTCTTCCCTTGAGCAGCAACTTGCTTGCTATTCTTCTTGAAGTTCCCCTTCTTCCCTTTGCCCTTTTTATTAAAACTAGTGGTCTTGTTAACTATCCATTCTTGATGCTCCTTCTTGATTTCTACCTCTGCAACCTTTAGCATTGCGAAGAGCTCGGGAATTGTCTTTTCCATCCCTTGCATATTATAGTTCATCACGAAGCCTTTATAGCTTGGTGGCAGTGATTAAAGAACTCTGTCAATGACACTATCATCAGGAAGATTAACTCCCAACTGAGCAAGTGGTTATGGTACCCAGACATTCTGAGTATGTGTTCGTTGACAAAACTATTCTCCTCCATCTTGCAGCTATAGAACTTGTTAGAGACTTCATATCTCTCAACTCGGGCATTTGCTTGAAATATTAAATTCAACTCCTGGAACATCTCATATGCTCCATGACGTTTAAAACGTCTTTGAAGTCCCGATTCTAAGCTGTAAATCATGGCACACTGAACTATCGAGTAGTCATCTCCAAAGCACCGTCATGATCTCCATCGTCACCGGCTTGACATCTTGATCTCCATCGTAGTGTCGTTGTCGTCTCGCCAACTATTGCTTCTATGACAATCGCTAACGTATACTGATAAAGTAAAGCAATTATATGGCGATTGCATTTCATACAATAAAGCGACAACCATAAGGCTCCTGCCAGTTGCCGATAACTTTTACAAAAACATGATCATCTCATACAATAACTTATATCACATCATATCTTGACCATATCACATCACAACAAGCCCTGCAAAAACAAATTTGACGTCCTCTGCTTTGTTGTTGCAAGTTTTACGTGACTGCTACGGGCTTCTAGTAAGAACCGTTCTTACCTACGCATAAAAACAACAACAATTTTTCATCAAGTGTGCTGTTTTAACCTTCAACAAGGTCCGACCATAGTCAAATTCGATTCAACTAAAATTGGAGAAACAAACACCTGCCATCCACCTTTATGCAAAACAAGTTGCATGTCTGTCGGTGGAACCGGTCTCATGAACATGGTCATGTAAGGTTGGTCCGGCCCACTTCATCCAACAATACCGCCGAACCAAAATAAGACGTTGGTGGTAAGCAGTATGACTATTATCGCCGACAACTCTTTGTGTCCTACTCGTGCATATCATCTACGCATAGACCTGGCTCGGATGCCACTGTTGGGGAACGTAGCATGCAATTTCAGAAATTTTCCTATGATCACGCAAGATCTATCAAGGAGATGCATAGCAACGAGAGGGGGAGAGTGTGTCCACGTACCCTCGTTGATCGAAAGCGGAAGCGTTAGGTTAATGCGGTTGATGTAGTCGAACGTCTTCATGATCCAACCGATCTAGTACCGAACGTACGACACCTCCGAGTTCAGCACACGTTCAGCTCGATGACGTCCCTCGAACTCTTGATCCAGCAAAGGGTCAAGGGAGAGTTTCGTCAGCACAAGGCGTGGTGACGGTGATGGTGATGTATGTGATCCGCGCAGGGCTTCGCCTAAGCACTATGATGCTATGATCGGAGGAGTAAACGGTGGAGGGTGGCACCGCACACGGCTAAGAGAACAACCGTTGTGCCTTGGGGTGCCCCTGCCCCCATATATAAAGGAGGAGGGGAGGAGGCGGTTGGCCTATAACACCCTCGATGCGACTATATCTCCCACGTGTCGAGGCACGACTTAGAGGCATAATCGCCTTGAAGGCATTTGTCGCAAGTTAGGCAATCTTCACAACATCCCATGTAATATACAATAAAAGGGGAGATAACATAGTTGGCTTACACTCGCCACGTCAATCAAGTACATAAATAACATTACATCAACCAAACACTCATGGCCCGACTACGGCGCCAAAATAAAAGATAACCCAACATGCGACACGGCCCCGATCACCCCCAACTGGGCACCACTATTGATCATCAGGAAAGGAAACATAATAACGTTGAGAGTCTTCGTCGAACTCCCACTTGAGCTCAAACACGTCTACTGGAGCGGAATCATCAAGCCCTGCATCTGGTGTAATAGTAATCTGTGAGCCACAGGGACTCAGCAGTCTCGCACCCTCGCGATCAAGACTATTTAAGCTTATAGGTAAGGCAAGGTAAAATATGAGTGGAGCTGCAGCAAGCGACTAACAAATATGGTGGCTAACTTATTCGCAAAAGAGAGCGAGAAGAGGAGGCAAAGCGCGAGCGAGAAACTAGAGAGCAACCTGCGCAAACATTACTCCAACACCGTGTCCACTTCCCGGACTCCGCCGAGAAGAGGCCATCACGGTAACACACTTAGTTGATTCATTTTAATTAAGTTAAGGTTCAAGTTATGTACAACCGGACATTAACAAATTCCCATCTGCCCATAACCGCGGGCACGGCTTTCGAAAGTTCAAATCCCTGCAGGGGAGTCCCAACTTAGCCCATGACAAGCTCTCACGGTCAACGAAGGAATAGACCTCCTCCCAAGACGTTCTGATCAGACTCGGTATCTCGGTTCTTCAAGGCACTTTGACAGGTTAAAACAAGACCAGCAACACCGCCCGAATGTGCCGACAAATCCCGATAGGAGCTGCACATATCTCTTTCTCAGGGCACACTCAGATTGTCTAAACTTCCGGCAGGCCAGCAGAGAGTTGCCCCTGATAGCCACCGGCGGCTGACAGTTTGGACCAACACTCAAAGGAGCACTGGCCCGGGGGGGGGGGTTTAAATAAGATGACCCTTGAGTCTGCAGAACCCAAGGGAAAGAAAATGCTAGATGGCAAATGGTAAAACCAAGGTTGGGCATTGCTGGACAAGCTTTAATCAAGACGAACTACCAAGGGGTTCCCATTATAACCCAACCACGTAAGGAACGCAAAATCCGGGAACATAACACCGATATGACTGAAACTAGGGCGGCAAGAGTGGAACAAAACACTAGGCGAGAGGCCGAGCCTTCCACCCTTTACCAAGTATATAGATGCATTAAGATAACATAGCAATATAATGATATCCCAACAAGTAAAAAAATGTTCCAACAAGGAACGGCCTCCAATCTTCACCTGCAACTAGCAATGCTATAAGAGGGGCTGAGCAAAGCGGTAACATAGCCAATCAACGGTTTGCTAGGACATGGTGGGTTAGAGGTTTGACATGGCAATTTGGGAGGCTTGAAAGCAAGTGGTAGGCATCGTAGCATTGGCATAGCAAAAGAGCGAGCAAGCTAGCATAGCAAAGATAGTAGTGATTTCGAGGGTATGATCATCTTGCCTGCACAGTTGTCAGAGTTGACTGGATCCTCGAAAGCAAACTCAACGGGCTCCTCGTTAGCGAACTCGTCTTCCGTCTCTACCCAAACAAGACAAACAAATAACAAGGATACAATCAGCCACGTGCAAGGACCAAACAAGATGATGCAAAGATGAGATGCTATGCGGGATGCGATGCGGGATGCATATGCAAGATATGACAGGAAAAGCAAGAACCTGGCCTCAACTTGGAAGTCCAAGTGTGCCACTGGAAAGATGAGATGAAATCGCTTGAAAACGACATAAAGAACGCCGGAATCGGAGTTACGGTTTGGAAAAGGCAAGCGATTCAAATATGGCCACGTTCTGCGATTTACAGCAAGTAGCCATCTAAATGCAATGAGATGAACAAGCTACAACACCCAAACAAGACAACAAAATACATGGCAGGGATGCATGCATGATTTTTAACAAAAGTCTAACGCTGAGCTACGGTCAATTCATCCATTAACAGGTTCAAACAAGCATGGCAAAAATGCATATGGCAAACAGATCTCAGACTTAGAGAAATTAACACTTGTCTGGAATTTCAGATCAGGTAGCACTCTTCGGAGCCACGAAACTACATGCTATAGGATCTGAACATGGCAAAGTAAAGCATGTCATGGAGCTACTCAAAGAGCTTAACAAAAGTCCCTTAGTGACCTTGAGCCAAAAGGGATCAGAAAATACAATTGCAAGCATGTGAACATAGCAAAAACATAATCAGTTTTCAGACTTAGTGAAAACTGGCACATGCTGAAACATAACTCAAGTAGGCATGTTTACGAGCTCGATGCACTCACTACGGTGCAAGTTATGACAAGATAAGCATACACCCATCAAGAACACACAAAATGCAAGCTAGACATGGCAAGAACAATAACATAGCATGCACGGATCAACTACAACATCATCGGCAAAATTGCAAACAAGTTGACAATCTGCCCAGATTCACAAAGTAGCAAAAGTAGAGCTCGATTGACTCAAGCTAGGGTGCTCCATAATTGCAAACAAAGACATGGGTGGATAGAGCACTACAATATTAACAAAACATCCTTACTGATCATCCTCCAAAGAGGCACGGATCACTATGAAACAACATGAACATATGGCATCATGAGATAAACAGCTCAAGGACTTAGTGGAATTGCTAAGTCCTTGAAATCAGAATTACCGAGTGCACCACTTTGCAAGCTTGTGCTAGTCACCACACACATCACAAAAATACATGGGTTGCACCTCTGGAAAGATGACAAACCCTTAACAAAACATATGTAGAACTCATGGGCATAGCATGCACACATTAATCATGGCAAAAATGACAAAAACCTAAATGGAATAGCAGATCTGACAATTATCTCAAGTAGCCCTCTTTTAACAGTGTTTCGGGCATCAAGATGAACTCAAATGAAAATGATGCAATGGAATGAAATGATGTACTCTCTGAGATGAACATTTTGATATGCTATATGCCAAAAACGGAGTTACGGATGCGGAGATATAGCATAATGAATATGAGCACATGGATCTAGAATTTAAGGACTTAGTAGAAATTCACCCCGCGAGAAAAGTCAACCCGGGACACGGAAGCCGAGGCGGTGGCGGATCTCGCCGGAGAGGGAGCGGGATGGTCGGATCTGGAGATCCCGCGGCCGGATCTCGACGGCGGCGAGGACGGCGGCTGCGAGGCGGCGACGGGCGAAGGCGACGGCGACCGGGTGCGACGGGGCGGCGCGGATGGCGGCGGCCGAGCCGGGCAGCGGCGCGCGCGCCGGCGAGGAGGCGGCGGAGGCGGCGGAGCGGCGGAGGAGAGGAGCGGCCGGGGCGCGGTAGGCGGCGGCGGCGGAAGCGGGCCGCGGGGGCCGGCGCTGGGCCGCGCGGGCCTCGGCGGCGGCGGCGGGGCGCGGCGCCACGTGGCAGGCGGGGAGTGGCTGGCGGCGGTGTCCGGCGCCGTGCGGACAATGTCCGGCCGCGCGGAGACGATTTTTAGGGTTTCGGGGAGGGGGATCCGAGATTTTCGAGGAGGACCTATTTATAGGCATAGAGGGAGTTAGGAGAGTCCAAATGAGGTACGGTTTTCGGCCACGCGATCGTGATCGAACGCTCTAGATGATGGAGAAGGGTTAGGTGGGTTTTGGGCCAAAATGAAGGGGTGTTGGGCTGCAACACACACGAGGCCTTTTCGGTCCCTCGGTTAACCGTTGGAGTATCAAACGAAGTCCAAATGGTACGAAACTTGACAGGCGGTCTACCGGTAGTAAACCATGGCCGCTTGGCAAGTCTCGGTCCAATCCGGAAATGTTTAATCCCCACACACGAAAGAAAGCTAGAAATGACCACCGGAGGAGAACGAAGCGCCAGAATGCAAAACGGACAACGGGGAAAATGCTCGAATGCATGAGATGAACACGTATACAAATGCAATGCACATGATGACATGATATGAGATGCATGACAACGACAACAACACACGGAGACAAAAACTCGAACCCGAGAAAATAAAATAACTTAACGCCGGAAAAGGCAAGAGTTGGAGTACAAATTGGGAAAGTTACAATCGGGGTGTTACAACACTCCACCACTACGAAAGGATCTCGTCCCGAGATCTAAGGCTGAAAGAACGCCGGGTACTCAGAACGGAGGTGATCCTCGCGTTTCCAGGTAGCTTCACGGTCGGAATGGTGTGACCACTTGACTTTGAGGAATTTGATTGACTTGTTGTGAGTCTTGCGTTCAGTCTCTTCAAGAATAGCAACTGGGTGCTCACGGTAAGAGAGATCTTCTTGGAGCTCAATGTCCTCGAAGTTGACGGTGCGGTCAGGAGTCTTGAAGCACTTTCGAAGCTGAGAGACATGGAACACGTCATGAACATTTGCAAAGTTTGAAGGAAGCTCGAGTTGATAGGCGAGGTCGCCTCTCTTGCTGACAATCTTGAAAGGTCCCACGTATCTAGGGGCAAGCTTCCCTTTGATACCGAAGCGACGAGTACCTTTCATATGAGAGACGCGGAGGTAAACATGATCTCCGATCTCGAAAGCCAAATCACGGTGCTTACTATCATAGTAGCTCTTCTGGCGGGATTGGGCTGCTTTGAGATTATCACGAATGACTTTGCACATTTCTTCTGCCTCTGTGATTAAGTCATTGCCCAAAAGCTGACGTTCACCGGTTTCAGACCAGTTGAGAGGGGTACGACACTTCCTGCCATACAGAATTTCAAATGGGGCCTTGCCCGAACTTGCTTGAAAACTGTTGTTGTAGGAGAATTCAGCATAAGGAAGACAATCCTCCCACTTCATGCCGAAGGAGATCACACAAGCCCTGAGCATATCTTCAAGAATCTAGTTGACACGCTCGACTTGACCGCTAGTTTGAGGATGGAAAGCTATGCTGAAGCGGATGTTAGTGCCCATGGCCTTCTGAAAAGAATCCCTAAACTTTGAGGTAAAGATGCTGCCACGGTCTGAAGAGATCACTTGAGGAATACCGTGCAGAGAGACAATACGAGAGGTATAGAGTTCCGCCAATTGAGCTGCAGTGATCGACTCTTTGATAGGCAGAAAGTGAGCCACTTTGGTGAGTTTGTCAATGACAACGAATATAGCATCATTGCCACGCTTGGACTTTGGAAACCCAGTCACGAAGTCCATTTCAATGTGGTCAAACTTCCATTCTGGAATGGCAAGAGGTTGGAGGAGACTTGCTGGCCTTTGGTGTTCTGCCTTCACTCTTCTGTAGACATCACATTCATTCACGAATTGAGCGATCTCGCGCTTCATTCGAGTCCACCAATAAGCTTGCTTGAGGTCCTGATACATCTTCGTGCTCCCAGGGTGGATGGAGAGGAGAGAATTGTGAGCCTCGTTCATGATCACTTTACGGAGTCACCTTTGGGTACAACAATATGATCCTCGAAGAGGAGAGTATCCTTGTCATCAAGGCGGTAGCACTTGTACTTGGGTTGACTCTTGGCAATCCCAATCTTCACCTTTTTCACCATAGCATCAAGAAGTTGGGCTTGGCGAATCTGGTCTTCTAAGGTAGGAGAGACTTGAAGGTTGGCGAGGAAACCTTGAGGAACAATTTGCAGATTAAGTTTGCAGAAAGCTTCACAAAGCTCGGGTTGATAAGGCTTGAGAATCAGACTGTTGCAGTAAGCTTTCCTGCTCAATGCGTCAGCAATCACATTGGCCTTGCCTGGAGTATACTCGATACTCGGATTATACTCTTGAATCATTTCGACCCATCGAGTTTGCCTGAGGTTGAGATTAGGCTGAGTGAAGATGTACTTGAGACTCTTGTGATCAGTGAAAATGTCCACTTTTCTTCCCAATAAAAGATGTCTCCAAGTCAAAAGAGCGTGCACAACTGCCGCCAACTCGAGATCATGAGTGGGGTAGTTCTTCTCATTAGGCTTCAACTGGCGAGAGGTATAAGCAACAACTTTCTTCTCTTGCATCAATACTGCGCCAAGACCTTGGAGAGAGGCATCACAAAAGACCTCGTACGGCTTGGATTCATCAGGCGGAGTCAGAACTGGAGAAGTGATCAATTTCTCTTTCAAAGTGTTGAAAGCAATGTCACACTCCGGAGACCAAACATACTTGACGTGCTTCTGGAGAAGATTTGAGAGAGGCTTCGCGATCTTAGAAAAGTTTTCAACGAATCTTCGGCAATAGCTTGCGAGACCGAGGAAGCTACGGAGTTGCTTCACGTTCTGAGGAGGTTCCCAATTCACAATTGCAGACACCTTCTCAGGATTCACGGCAATACCCTTGGCAGAGATGATATGACCAAGATAAAGAACCTCATCGAGCCAAAATTCACACTTGGAGAATTTGGCGTTGAACTGATGTTCTCTGAGCTTATCAAGAACCAAACGCAAGTGCTTGGCATGATCTTCCTTGTTCTTGGAGAAAACCAGAATGTCGTCGAGATAGACCAAAACGAAGTCATTGGTGTAGGCGTTGAAGATGAAGTTCATCATGCGAGAGAACGTCGGAGGAGCGTTGACGAGACCAAAAGACATGACAGTGTATTCATATGAACCATAGCTTGTCCTGAAAGCCGTCTTGGGAATATCTTGCTCACGGATTCGAATCTGATGATAACCCATACGGAGATCAAGCTTGGAGAATACTTGGGCACCTTTGAGTTGTTCGAACAGCTCGTTGATGTTTGGAAGTGGGTATTTGTTCTTGATGGTCTTCTTGTTCAATGGACGGTAATCAACACAAAGTCGGTCCGTTCCATCCTTCTTCTTCACAAAAAGAACACCACAACCCCATGGAGAAGAACTAGGCCGGATGAGACCCATTTTCTCTTGAATATCGAGTTGCTTCTTCAGCTCCTTCAACTCTTCAGGTCTGAGCTTGTAAGGACGTTTGCACATAGGTTCCGTGCCAGGCTCAAGATCAATAACGAATTCAACTGGCCGGTGCGGAGGCATTCCTGTAAGCTCTTCTGAAAAGACGTCTTAATATTCGCAAACGACTGGAATTTGAGAGATGGCATCCAATTCACCCTTCTCATTGAGAGAAAACAGACGGATAATATTATCCCGAGCGGCAAAGACAATTACATCCTCAGACGAATGAGTCAATTGAATCTGCCTGGCTGCACAATCAAGCTGAGCCTTGTGCTTAGAAAGCCAATCCATTCCGAGAATAAGATCAATGTCCGAGTTGCCAAGGATCATTGGAGAAGCCAGAAACTTGAAATCACCCATCGAGATAGAAATATCCGGAACCTCATAGTTAGCGAGCAAACACTTACCCGGAGAGACAACTGCTAATGGCTTATGCATAACTTGAGAAAACCACCCATACCTAGATGCAAAAGGTCTCGAGATAAAGCAATGCGATGCACCCGTGTCAAAAAGAACTTTTGTAGGCACATCGTTAACAGGAAGGTTACCCATAATGACATCTGATGAAATCTCTGCCTGAGCCAGATTCACCATATTGACCTTGGCGTACTTGGGGTTATGCTTGACCACAGCTATACTTGCCGATCTGACAGGAGGAGGAGGAAGACGTCTCTGGTTGAAACACTTGTTGACATAGTGACCCTTCTGTTGGCACTTGTTGCACGTGACCTCTGAAAGCGGACGGTGATACGGAGCACTCGATCTTGGAGCTTGAGACGAAGTCTTGTTTTGAAAGCCAGAGTTGGGTGGGTGGGAAGAACCATTGCCACCTTTGCTCTTCTGCTGATACGGCTGGCGGAACGGAGGAGGAGGAGGCCAATACTTCTGCTGCTTGGCCACTTTAGTAGAGGAAGAAGGAGTAACATCTCTAACTCGCTTCTTGGAAGCATCACACCTCAACTGAGCAGCCTCTTGCTTCAATGCCATGTTGTAGAACTCATCGTATCTCAAGGGCTCAAAGAGAATAAGAGCTAGCTGAATTTCTTCTCTTAGACCACCCCTGAACTGGTATATCATGCTCTTCTCATCAGGTACGTCCTGCTTAGCAAAGCGGGCGAGCTTCTGGAACAACTTGTTGTAGTCATAGACAGACAAAGAGCCTTGCTTCAGGTTGCGGAATTCCTCACGCTTGCTTTCAACTACGCTCTGAGGGATATGATGAGCCCGGAAATCTCGACAGAAATCATCCCAAGTGATAACACGTCCACCTCTGGAGTCCTTGTACTGCTGGAACCATTCTGCAGCTTGATCTTTGAGTTGGAAGGAAGCGAACTTAACAAAGTCCTCAGGCCTGACGTTACTGCACTCGAAATGCTTGCACAGATCCACAAGCCAATCGTCAGCATCGGTTGCCTCAACACAATTGCTGAAAGTCTTTGGCCCATTAGCAAGGAACTGGTTGAGTGTAGCAAAATGATTCTGATTGTTGCCTTGATTCCCTTGGTTGCCTTGATTGCGCTCTTGAAGAATTTGCATGATCAACTGTGTGTTTGCATTGGTTGCGGCCATCACAGCTTGCCATGCCTCCGGAGGAGGTGGAGGTGGTGGCGGATCAGGATTCGGAGTCGTGCGCGTTGGAGGAGCCATCCTGAAGAGATTGACCACCATTAGCACATTGACAGATAAATATTGAGGCTGAATCCAACAGAATGAAAATTGCAACATATAGTCTTCACATCCGAACAAAATGAACGAATGCATTCCTCTTGAAATGGTCACAAATCCATAAATTGAGAAGCCACTTAGAATTAAGGTAGAGAAATAAATCAACAAGGTACGGATCAAGAACGAATAATCGGTAAGAAATCCCAATCTCAAACCAATATCCGTGGAAGAAGACCTAGAGCTACTAGAATTCCCACCTATGAAACTCCCGAACCTTTTCGGTTATGCAATCAGGTGTTGGGGATACAGGGGAAGCATAATATCTCACCCAAATCTAGCAAATCCTACATCCAGCTGTATCCATCCTTCAACACATAACCAAGAAACCTTCGGAAACCATCTACCTCAACCTTAGAAAAGCATCCGTTATACAAGTTATGGCGATACTCCCGAACTCCCGCCCCAGTACTGGGTGGCGTCGAGGTTATCTCACCAACGAACTGCATAAAAGAGATTTTCGATGTCGGCGTACTAAACTCAGGTATTCCAGAACTGCAACGATAAAATTATGATGACAACAACTAAGAGCTCAACTCCCCGGGACACTTCCACTAAACCCCTGACAGGAGGCACCAAGACAATGTTCTCATCATAAAACCATCGGAACGATTCCAAGATACCCGCGTGATCCTAAATTTTTTTTAGTGAAATTTGAGAAGAGAAGAGTCAAAACTCTACGTCAGGATGCCTTACCAGAGCGATGAGGAGACTGGGAAGTAAAAAGAATTCCTAAATTCTCCGATATATAATTCCTAAATGGCTCAAAACTTTTTTTTCTAGACACAACTCGGCCGCTAATAACGATCAATCAATGGGGCTCCTAAGGTCGGGGAAGGCTCTGATTACCAACTTATAACACCCTCGATGCGACTATATCTCCCACGTGTCGAGGCATGACTTAGAGGCATAATCTCCTTGAAGGCATTTGTCGCAAGTTAGGCAATCTTCACAACATCCCATGTAATATATAATAAAAGGGGAGATAACATAGTTGGCTTACACTCGCCACGTCAATCAAGTACATAAATAACATTACATCAACCAAACACTCATGGCCCGACTACGGCGCCAAAATAAAAGATAACCCAACATGCGACACGGCCCCGATCACCCCCAACTGGGCACCACTACTGATCATCAGGAAAGGAAACATAATAACGTTGAGAGTCTTCGTCGAACTCCCACTTGAGCTCAAACGTGTCTCCTGGAGCGGAATCATCAAGCCCTGCATCTGGTGTAATAGTAATCTGTGAGCCACAGGGACTCAGCAATCTCGCACCCTCGCGATCAAGACTATTTAAGCTTATAGGTAAGGCAAGGTAAAATATGAGTGGAGCTGCAGCAAGCGACTAGCAAATATGGTGGCTAACTTATTCGCAAAAGAGAGCGAGAAGAGGAGGCAAAGCGCGAGCGAGAAACTAGAGAGAAACCTGCGCAAACATTACTCCAACACCGTGTCCACTTCCCGGACTCCGCCGAGAAGAGGCCATCACGGTAACACACTTAGTTGATTCATTTTAATTGAGTTAAGGTTCAAGTTATGTACAACCGGACATTAACAAATTCCCATCTGCCCATAACCGCGGGCACGGCTTTCGAAAGTTCAAATCCCTGCAGGGGAGTCCCAACTTAGCCCATGACAAGCTCTCATGGTCAACGAAGGAATAGACCACCTCCCAAGACGTTCTGATCAGACTCGGTATCTCGGTTCTTCAAGGCACTTTGACAGGTTAAAACAAGACCAGCAACACCGCCCGAATGTGCCGACAAATCCCGATAGGAGCCGCATATATCTCTTTCTTAGGGCACACTCAGATTGTCTAAACTTCCGGTAGGCCAGCCCAGAGTTGCCCCTGGTAGCCATCGGCGGCTGACAGTTTGGACCAACACTCAAAGGAGCACTGGCCCGGGGGGGGGGGGGGTTTAAATAAGATGACCCTTGAGTCTGCAGAACCCAAGGGAAAGAAAAGGCTAGGTGGCAAATGGTAAAACCAAGGTTGGGCATTGCTGGACAAGCTTTAATCAAGGCAAACTACCAAGGGGTTCCCATTATAACCCAACCGCGTAAGGAACGCAAAATCTGGGAACATAACACCGATATGAAGGAAACTAGGGCGGCAAGAGTGGAACAAAACACTAGGCGAGAGGCCGAGCCTTCCACCCTTTACCAAGTATATAGATGGATTAAGATAACATAGCAATATAATGATATCCCAACAAGTAAAAAATGTTCCAACAAGGAACGGCCTCCAATCTTCACTTGCAACTAGCAATGCTATAAGAGGGGCTGAGCAAAGCGGTAACATAGCCAATCAACGGTTTGCTAGGACATGGTGGGTTAGAGGTTTGACATGGCAATTTGGGAGGCTTGAAAGCAAGTGGTAGGCATTGTAGCATTGGCATAGCAAAAGAGCGAGCAAGCTAGCATAGCAAAGATAGTAGTGATTTCGAGGGTATGATCATCTTGCCTGCACAGTTGTCAGAGTTGACTGGATCCTCGAAAGCAAACTCAACGGGCTCCTCGTTAGCGAACTCGTCTTCCGTCTCTACCCAAACAAGACAAACAAACAACAAGGATACAATCAGCCACGTGCAAGGACCAAACAAGATGATGCAAAGATGAGATGCTATGCGGGATGCGATGCGGGATGCATATGCAAGATATGACAGGAAAAGCAAGAACCTAGCCTCAACTTGGAAGTCCAAGTGTGCCACTAGAAAGATGAGATGAATTCGCTTGAAAACGACATAAAGAACGCCGGAATCGGAGTTACGGTTTGGAAAAGGCAAGCGATTCAAATATGGCCACGTTCTGCGATTTACAGCAAGTAGCCTTCTAAATGCAATGAGATGAACAAGCTACAACACCCAAACAAGACAACAAAATACATGGCAGGGATGCATGCATGATTTTTAAAAAAAGTCTAACACTGAGCTACGGCCAATTCATCCATTAACAGGTTCAAACAAGCATGGCAAAAATGCATATGGCAAACAGATCTCAGACTTAGTGAAATTAACACTTGTCTGGAATTTCAGATCAGGTAGCACTCTTCGGAGCCACGAAACTACATGCTATAGGATCTGAACATGGCAAAGTAAAGCATGTCATGGAGCTACTCAAAGAGTTTAACAAAAGTCCCTTAGTGACCTTGAGCCAAAAGGGATCAGAAAATACAATTGCAAGCATGTGAACATAGCAAAAACATAATCAGTTTTCAGACTTAGTGAAAACTGGCACATGCTGAAACATAACTCAAGTAGGCATGTTTACGAGCTCGATGCACTCACTACGGTGCAAGTTATGACAAGATAAGCATACACCCATCAAGAACACACAAAATGCAAGCTAGACATGGCAAGAACAATAACATAGCATGCACGGATCAACTACAACATCATCGGCAAAATTGCAAACAAGTTGACAATCTGCCCAGATTCACAAAGTAGCAAAAGTAGAGCTCGATTGACTCAAGCTAGGGTGCTCCATAATTGCAAACAAAGACATGGGTGGATAGAGCACTACAATATTAACAAAACATCCTTACTGATCATCCTCCAAAGAGGCACGGATCACTATGAAACAATATGAACATATGGCATCATGAGATAAACAGCTCAAGGACTTAGTGGAATTGCTAAGTCCCTGAAATCAGAATTACCGAGTGCACCACTTTGCAAGCTTGTGCTAGTCACCACACACATCACAAAAATACATGGGTTGCACCTCTGGAAAGATGACAAACCCTTAACAAAACATATGTAGAACTCATGGGCATAGCATGCACACATTAATCATGGCAAAAATGACAAAAACCTAAATGGAATAGCAGATCTGACAATTATCTCAAGTAGCCCTCTTTTAACAGCGTTTCGGGCATCAAGATGAACTCAAATGAAAATGATGCAATGGAATGAAATGATGTACTCTCTGAGATGAACATTTTGATATGCTATATGCCAAGAACGGAGTTACGGATGCGGAGATATAGCATAATGAATATGAGCACATGGATCTGGAATTTAAGGACTTAGTAGAAATTCACCCCGCGAGAAAAGTCAACCCGGGACACGGAAGCCGAGGCGGTGGCGGATCTCGCCGGAGAGGGAGCGGGATGGTCGGATCTGGAGATCCCGCGGCCGGATCTCGACGGCGGCGAGGACGGCGGCTGCGAGGCGGCGACGGGCGAAGGCGACGGCGACCGGGCGCGACGGGGCGGCGCGGATGGCGGCGGCCGAGCCAGGCGGCGGGCGGCGACGCGCGCGCCGGCGAGGAGGCGACGGAGCGGCGGAGGAGAGGAGCGGCCGGGGCGCGGTAGGCGGCGGCGGCGGAAGCGGGCCGCGTGGGCCTCGGCGGCGGCGGCGGGGCGTGGTGCCACGTGGCAGGCGGGGAGTGGCTGGCGGCGGTGTCCGGCGCGGTGCGGACAATGTCCGGCCGCGCGGAGACGATTTTTAGGGTTTCGGGGAGGGGGATCCGAGATTTTCGAGGAGGACCTATTTATAGGCATAGAGGGAGCTAGGAGAGTCCAAATGAGGTGCGGTTTTCGGCCACGCGATTGTGATCGAATGCTCTAGATGATGGAGAAGGGTTAGGTGGGTTTTGGGCCAAAATGGAGGGGTGTTGGGATGCAACACACACGAGGCCTTTTCGGTCCCTCGGTTAACCGTTGGAGTATCAAACGAAGTCGAAATGGTACGAAACTTGACATGCGGTCTACCGGTAGTAAACCAAGGCCGCTTGGCAAGTCTCGGTCCAATTCGGAAATGTTTAATCCCCACACACGAAAAAAAATCTAGAAATGACCACCGGAGGAGAACGAAGCGCCGGACAACGGGGAAAATGCTCGAATGCATGAGACGAACACGTATGCAAATGCAATGCACATGATGACATGATATGAGATGCATGACAACGACAACAACACACGGAGACAAAAACCCGAACCCGAGAAAATAAAATAACTTAACGCCGAAAACGGCAAGAGTTGGAGTACAAATTGGGAAAGTTACAACCGGGGTGTTACATGGCCCTAGGGGGCGCACTATGGGGGAAATCGAATAGGACTCCAAGTCCTATTCGGCCCCCTTCCTTTCTTACGGAGGGGGAAATGGGAAGGGAGAGGGAAGAGGAGAAGGATAGGGGGGCGTGCCCCCTCCCCTAGTCCAATTCGGACTCCCCATGGGAGGGGGGCGCGGCCACCCCTTGTGGGCTGCCACCCCTCTCCCCTATGGCCCAGGTAGGCCTATTACTTTCCCTGGGGGTTCCGGTAACCCCTTGGTACTCCAAAAAATACCTGAAGCACTCCGAAACCATTCCGGTGTCCGAATACCATCGTCCAATATATCAACCTTTACCTCTCGACCATTTCGAGACTCCTCATCATGTCCGTGATCTCATCCGGGACTCCAAACAATCTTCGGTCACCAAAACACATAACTCGTAATACAAATCGTCATCGAACGTTAAGCGTGTGAACCCTACGGGTCTGAGAACTATGTAAACATGACCGAGACACATCTCCGGTCAATAACCAATAGCGGAACCTGGATGCTCATATTGGTTCCTACATATTATACGAAGAACTTTATCGGTCAAACTGTAATGACAACACACGTAATTCCCTTTGTCATCGGTATGTTACTTGTCCGAGATTCGATCATCGGTATCATCATACCTAGTTCAATCCCATTATCGGTAAGTCTCTTTACTCGTTGCGTAATGCATCGTCCCGCAACTAACTCATTAATCACATTGCTTGCAAGGCTTATCATGATGTGCATTACCGAGAGGGCCCAGAGATACCTCTCCAATACTCAGAGTGACAAATCCTAATCTCGATCTATGCCAACCCAACAAACACCGTCAGAGACACCTGTAGAGCATATTTATAATCACCTAGTTATGTTGTGATGTTTGATAACACACAAGGTGTACCTCCTGTATTCGGGAGTTGCATAATCTCATAGTCAAAGGAATATGTATAAGTCATGAAGAAAGCAATAACAATAAAAGTTAACGATCATTATGCTAAGCTAACGGATGGGTCTTGTCCATCACATCATTCTGCTAATGATGTGATCCCATTCATCAAATGACAACACATGTCTATGGTCAGGAAATTTAACCATCTTTGATTGACGAGCTAGTCAAGTAGAGGAATACTTGGGACACTTTGTTTTGTCTATGTATTCACATATGTCCTAAGTTTCCGGTTAATACAATTCTAGCATGAATAATAAACATTTATCATGATATAAGGAAATATAAATAACAACTTTATTATTGCCTCTAGGGCATATTTCCTTCAATGAATGCCTCCGACGGAGTGCCGGGATGTGCAATGATCTAGTGTGACATGTATAAAAAATATGAATGGTGGACAAGCCACAAATACTATGCCAACTTGATGACCCACAAGTATATGGGATCAATTATAGCCTTTTCGATAAGTAATAGTGTCGAACCCAACGAGGAGCAGAAGGAAATGACAAGTGGCTTTTAGCAAGGTAATGTCTGCAAGTGCTGAAATTGTAATTAGCATAGTAGTTTGATAGCAAGATAATTTATAATGAGCAAGTAGAGATAGTAGTAACAAAAGTGCAGCAAGGTAGCCCAATCCTCTTGAGGCAAAGACAGGACAAAACGGTCTCTTATAATAAGCAAAGCGTTCTTGAGGGTACACAGGAATATCATCTAGTCACTTTCAACATGTTGATTCGATTCGTGTTCGCTACTTCGATAATTTGATATGTGGGTGGACCAGTGCTTAGGTACTGTTCTTACTTGAACAAACCTCCTACTTATGATTAACCCCCTCGCAAGCATCCACAACTATGAGAAAAGTATTAAGATTAAATTCTAACCATAACATTAAACTTTTGGATCCAATCGGTCCCTTACGGAATAGCGCATAAACTAGGGTTTAAGCTTCTGTCACTCTCACAACCCATCATCTAATAACTACTCCATAATGCATTCCGTTAGGCCCAAATATGGTGAAGTGTCATGTAGTCGACGTTCACATGACACCACTCAGGGAATCACGACATACATACTATCAAAATATCGAACACATATCGAGTTCACATGATTACTTGCAACATGATTTCTCCCGTGACCTCAAGAACAAAAGTATCTACTCACAAATGATAATCATGCTCAAGATCAGAGGGGTATTAAATAACATATTGGATCTAAACATATAATCTGCCACCAAATTGATAGAGGCGAAGGTGTCCCATGTTTCGATGAGATGGTGGCTATCGTTTTTTGATGGAGTCGACCTTGACGATCCGACTACGAACGTGCGAGACGTCGCGCCTTAGCAATCGCTAAACCAACTTCTGAGGGGTTATTGACCACGCCAGAGCACGATCAACCTGACCACGAGGGTCCGTTTCCTGCGAGCAAACGAAGAACAAGCAAGAAACTGAGATTGCAATCTGGATATTGTGAATATAAGATGAAAACTTTATCGATCAAGGTGGGGTTCTGTGACGCCTTGGTCTAGTCGTTGAACACAAACGAAGTACGCGAAGTTGCAGCTATGCCAAACTTTTAATCTAAACAAAACCCCCCAGGAAAAAGCTACTAGATGGATCTACTTATATAGGAGCAAGGAGTGGCGGCCAAGGAGGTGGGAGGACGTCCCAAGACAGCCTAAAACTAACCCTAGGTCGTACAAGGCTCATGGGCCCAAGTGGAGGTGATGCAACACCTTTGGGCTTGTAGTTTGACTCGGATTCTGCTGCAATGTCGGATTGTTTCTTCCATAACTCAAAGCTCCGGACGAATTTGAAGGTGAATCCAATTGGGTTGGAAAGATCACGAAATCTAGTTTCCAAAAAAAAGAATCACCCAATTCGGAGTCCGTATGAAAAAGTTGTTGGCGTTTTGAGTCAGGTATGTCTGTGCAGTCCGAATCTGAATCCAGAACGTGAGAGACTTGGACTCTATCTTCTCTTGGCCCAAAAGTGACGTGCGAGGACTTTTTGAACAGAATCTAAACTTCTTATTCTCCCTTATCTTCATATGTGGATTGTACAAATGTCCCATACACCTGCGATTAGACAAAACACAAAAGTGTGTGAAGTATTTTTATTCTGGATAACACAAATAGATTATTGAATAGTTTGCATTAGAAATCACCTGACAAATATGCATGTATGCAATATTTTTGGGCGTATCCAAGGTAGTCATGTCCTCATCATCCTCCCCTTCTTGAAAACAAAGCCGTCCTCGGCGTTGCTTAATCTGAAATGTGTCTAACAAAAGAGATAAGGTGTACATGTTGTATATGTATATGTCATCCATTTTAACTTCCCTTGATTTTTCCACATATGACACATGTATACATGAGTAACTTTCATAGTTCATAAAATCTAAAGCCAAAAACTTATCACAAGAAGTGGAAGGCATGAAAATATTGCAACTCAGTTTGCACATATAAGTGAAGCTCTTATCATTTCAAAAGATTGGCAATGTTCATCATTAAACCATCCTAACTTTGGTGAATAAACCTTACTTGCATCAAATTTACATGCTACAACAGCTTAAATAAGCAAACATGCAATAAGTCATTGGACACAGAATCATCGCAAAGATTAGAGGTCATATCAAAATGATTAAACATTGGTTCTTTTGCATCAACAGTTAATTCAATGGGTGCACTCAAAATTGTTGATGTTTCAGTTGTTTGATCACATGACGCATTCATGACAGTAACAAGATTCTCTAAAATAGGTGGTGTGCTCAAATCAATAGGTAACTCAACACATGATGCATTCAAGTTAACTAGGCATGCATCATTCTCATGTGAAGTTATATCATCAATACGTTTACTGTTACCTTGTCGCAGAGATGTAGCTGATGTGGGTACGAACGTTGAAAATGTACCATACTCTTGAGATGATGTTGCGCTCACAATCTGAGGTGGGGCTGCTCTAGTAGGTGCAACGGTGGAGTAACCAACCGGCGGTGGTGAGCATGAACTGGAATAGTAGTTGTTGTAGTCACCCAATGCATTCTCCTGTATCTGTCTCTCAAAGGTACAAGCACGAACATACATACCAGTAATGCAATGAGGAATATACTGAAATCTTGCCTAAATATCATGGTTCAAACCACCAAAAAATCTATTCATTGTATCATCCTCAGATTCTTCTATGTCACAATGATGCATATAAGATTTGAAATCTTGGTAGTAAGCATGAACAGTGTTGTTGCCTTGTTTAAATTGTTCAAATTTGCGAAGCAATTCACGACGATAGTAAGGAGGGAAAAATTGTTGTCTCATTACAGCTTTCAAAACTTTCCAAGTTGTGGGTTGGTTATCAATGTCTTTCTTACAATGTACACTCCACCAAACAGAAGCAAAACCAGTAAATGCTCTAGTGGTAGCTCGTACTCTCTCAAGTTCAAAAAAATCATGGTGACTAAAAACTTGTTCTACTTCAAGATCCCAAGCTATATAAATAGAAGGATTAAATCTACCCTCAAATGATGGTAAAGAGATAACCTGACCATATGCTTGTGTGTGTTGTCCCAACTCTCGTGATGGTGAAGATGTGTCCGTCGTACAAGAACTTCCATCTCCGGAACCTGTCATGATTAGTAGAAAAAAGAATCAAAATTTAAGAATAATGTTCCTATGAACTACTAGGGTATGGTGGTAAAACGCTCACAGTATAACAAATATCAATATCTTACAAGTTCTTACCATGCAGCAGGTGGTGACAGGCAACCAGCAGTGTCAAATAACTCCGAAGATTGTGTAAAGCGATTGCCAGTGGAACGTACGTATACACGGTGTAGGAATATGTGGAGCTGGGTTGGCTATATATGGTAGCAAAAGATTAGCAATAATCAATTCAAAGATTCAATGTTGAATAAATGCTCAACGACGGTACTATGCTGGTCATAGGCTAGACCGGACTAGAGACGCGAGCCTAGAACACTAATGAGGTCACGCCGTAGCACAACTAGCGTCAATAAAAGATAAGAAGTAGCTCTGGAAGCAAAATATAAGTGAAGATCACAATAGCCGTAAAGATAATGATGTGAAACAACAGCCAAGCAGGATATATTAACAACTTTCTCTCCAACTTTCCTCTGGAAAAGTTTGTGGCAATTTTTTGATATTTTTTTAAGAATTGTATTGACTCAAGCTTCAAACGCAAAAGGAATCACTCAATTCCAAGTTGATATGAGGAGTCAAAAAATTCTAAAACTGGAATGAAAAACTAGAATAAGCTGTGTTCGTGAACTTTGGTGGGCAAAAAGACCTATTTAGAAGCCGATTTTGAGGTGCCAAATATTGAACTAGCTTCTGCAACTATTTAGATGCGGCTCGTCGCTAGCTTTCATTTGAGTACCCGCGGAGCCAAAACGGACTTCGTATGAGGAAGTTATGCCTGTTTTGCTGAACAGTGCACAAAACAGATTCCAATCCGAATTCAACTACGAGATTGAGTTTATAGATCTGAATTTTGTTTTTTTTCTTCTCTCTTTTTTTCTCACACTTTTTTATTTCTTTTTTTTCCTGACTTTTTTTACTTTTTTTTTCTTTTTTTTCTCTCTCATCTTTCTAAAACAAACTAGATAAGATGCAGATTGGATCTAGCGAAGATGTGAACGACCTCAACTATGATAGTGACAATGAACGATGGGTAGCATGTGGTGGAAATTGATGGATGGGTGGTGACAGTGGAAGGGATAATGATGCAGTGGCGGCGTGACTAATGTGAACAGAACTCGAAACTCTAAACGAACTGGACACTAAGACCAGCAACTCGACACGACGATGCAACCGATAATTCAACTATGCAAGCAATGAAAAGAAAATTGCAAAGGCTCAGATTGGCTTGGACAAAGGATGAATAGATCTAACCTTTTTGTGGCTTTTTCTTTGACAATACGTAAGAAAATAAATCTAATCTAGGAAAAACTAGAAATTCTCACCGAGCAACCTGAAAACTGACACCACTTGATAGAGGCGAAGGTGGCCCGATGTTTCGATGAGATGGTGGCTATCGTTTTCTGATGGAGTCGACCTTGATGATCCGAGTATGAACGTGCGAGACGTTTATAGAGGCGAGGTTGTCCCGATCTTTTGATGAGATGATAACTATCGATTTGGTGGAGACGACTTTGATGATCCGACTACAAACGTGCACGACGTTGCGCCTTAGCAATCGCTAAACCAATCTCCTGAGGTTACTGACGATGCCTGAAGCACGGTTAGCCTGACCACGAAGGTTTATTCCTACAAGCAATCAAAGAACAAGCAAGAATATGATAAAGCAATCTGAATATTGCGAATATATATGAAGTATTGATAATGGTGGGGATCCGTAAGCGGTCTTGGTCTGGTCCTTGGACACAAACGAAGTACACGAAGTTGCAATGGCTAACTTTTAACTAAACAAATCCCCAGTCTAAACGATGCCTTAAGGGCTATATTTATAGGGAAAAGAGAGGGGATTCTGTCCACCCTTGGCAAGGTGGGACTAAAACACCTCCTAAGTCGTTTTCCCTACAATATGGACTCTAAAAATAGATTACATGGATCTGGCCCAAAATAAGGTGGTGCAACACCAATAATAAGCTATGGACGAAAATTATGAAAGGCCATCTTGTATATTTCGTCCATCATCTTGTAAGTCATCATGGTGGCTTCAAAGTCCGGAAATCTCCACTTGAACCTCCGTTCTTGTTCTCTTCGCACGCACCTTCATCTCCGTGCTTGACCATGCTCCAATGTTCAACCTTCTTGTCCGTGCTAGGCCCTTCAATTGCAAGCAACACAAATGTATTGAAGTTAGGCAGCATCATATTCTCATGAACACTAGAATATTACCAAGAAATGAAAGTACCTGATAATTTAATTGGTGTATCTGAGCTCTAGCAACTGTTCCAAGAGGTAAAACAGTAGGGGATATGGGTGTAACTGTGGTAGTCATGTCCTCATCATCCTCCCCTTCTTGAAAACAAAGCCGTCCACGGCTGTAACGCCCTCGATGCGGCTATATCTCCTACGTGTCGAAGCACGACTTAGAGGCATAACCGCATTGAAAGCAATGTCACAAGTAAGGCAATCTTCACAACATCCCATGTAAATAGATAATAAAAGGGGAAGGTACATAGTTGGCTTACACTTGCCACGTCAAACAAAGTACATAAATAGCATTACATCATCCAATCACTCATGGCCCGACTACGGTGCCAAAATAAGAGATCAACCCAACATGCGACACGGTCTGGATCGCCCCAACTGGGCACCACTACTGATCATCAGGGAACGACATATAGTAACGGTGTGAGTCTTCGTCGAACTCCCACTTGAGCTCAAGCGCATCATCTGTAACGGAGTCATCGGGCCCTGCATCTGGTTTGGAAGTAATCTGTGAGCCACGGGGACTCAGCAATCTCGCACCCTCGCGATCAAGACTATTTAAGCTTATAGGAAAAGCAAGGTAATATGTGGAGCTGCAGCAAGCGACTAGCATATATGGTGTCTAACCTGTTCGTAAAAGAGAGCGAGAAGAGAAGGCAAAGCGCGAATGAATAACTAGAGAACAACCTGCGGCAAGCATTACTTCAACACCGTGTTCACTTCCCGGACTCCGCCGAGAAGAGACCATCACGGTAACTCACACCGTTGATTCATTTTAATTAAGTTAAGGTTCAAGTTATCTACAACTGGACATTAACAAATTCCCATCTGCCCATAACTGCGGGCATGGCTTTCGAAAGTTCAAATCCCTGCAGGGGAGTCCCAACTTAGCCCATGACAAGCTCTCACGGTCAACGAAGGATAAACCTTCTCCCGAGACGTTCCGATCAGACTCGGTATCCCGGTTCTACAAGACACTTCAACAAGTTAAAACAAATCCAGCAATACCGCCCGAATGTGCCGACAAATCCCGATAGGAGCTGCACATATCTCGTTCTCAGGGCACACTTAGATGAGCCATACGTCGGGTAGGCCAGCCCAGGGTTTCCCCTGGTAGCCCCGGACATTGCTCGGTTGGACCAACACTCAGAGGAGCACTGGCCCGGGGGGGGGGGGTTAAATAAGATGACCCTCGGGCTCCGGAAACCCAAGGGAAAAAGAGGCTAGGTAGCAAATGGTAAAACAAAGGTTGGGCATTGCTGGAGGAGTTTTATTCAAGGCAAACTGTCAAGGGGTTCCCATTATTACCCAACCGCGTAAGGAATGCAAAATCCGGGAACATAACACCGATATGACGGAAACTAGGGTGGCAAGAGTGGAACAAAGCACTAGGCGAGAGGCCGAGCCTTCCACCCTTTACCAAGTATATAGATGCATTAAGATAACAAGATAATATAATGATATCCCAACAAGAAAATGATGTTTCAACAAGGAACGGTCTCCAATCTTCACCTGGAACTAGCAACGCTATAAGAGGGGCTGAGCAAAGCGGTAACATAGCCAATCAACGGTTTGCTAGGACATGGTGGGTTAGAGGTTTGACATGGCAACTTGGGAGGCATGATAAGCAAGTGGTAGTCATTGTAGCATAGGCATAGCAAAAGAGCGAGCATCTAGCAAAGCAAAGATAGAAGTGATTTCGAGGGTATGATCATCTTGCCTGCAAAGTTGTCAGAGTTGACTGGATCCTTGAAAGCAAACTCAACGGGCTCCTCATTAGTGTACTCGTCTTCCGGCTCTACCCAAACAAGACAAACAAGCAAAAAGGAACACAATCAGCCACGTGCAAAGCTCAAACAATATGATGCAAACATGGTATGCTATGCGGGATGCGACATGCGATACATATGCAAGATTTGACAAGGAATGAAAGAACCTGGCCTCAACTTGGAAATCCAAGTGTGCCACTGGAAAGGTGAGGTGATTTTGCTTGAATTCTATATAAAGAACACCGGAATCGGAGACACGGTTTGGAAATGGCAAGCAATTCAAATATGGCACCGGTCTGCGATATACATCAAGTAACCACATAAATGCAACAAGATAATAATGCTATAGCACTCAAACATGGCAAAAAAATACATGGCAGGGATCCATACATAATGCTTGACAAAAGATGAACACTGATCTACGGCCAATTCATCCATTAACAGGTTCAAACAAGCATGGGAAAAATGCAAACGGTAAACAGATTTCAGACTTTGTGAAATTAACACTTGTCTGGAATTTCAGATCAGGTAGCACACTTTGAAGCAAGAAAACTATATGGTACTGGAGCTTAACATGGCAAAGCAAGGCATGGCATGGAGCTACTCAAAGAGCTTAACAAAAGTCCCTTAGTGACCTTGAGCCAAAAGGGATCAGAAAATACAATTGCAAGCATGTGAACATGGCAAAAACATAATCAGATCACAGACTTAGTGAAAACTGGAGCATGCAAATCAGATATCAAGTAGGCATGTTTACGAGCTCGATGCACTCACTACAAAGCATGTCATGACAATCTAAGCATACACCCATCAAGAATACACATTATACAAGCTAGACATGGCAAGAACAACAACATAACATGAACGGATCATCTACAACATCATCGGCAAAATCGCTAACAAGTAGACAATCTGCCTAGATTCACGAAATAGTAAAAGTAGAGCTCGATTGACTCAAGCTAGGGTGCTCCATAATTGCAAACAAAGACATGGATAGATATAGAACTACAAGATTAACAAAACATCCTTACTGATCATCCTCAAAAGAGGCACGGATCACTAGGAAACAACATGAACATATGGCATATTGATAAAAACAGATCAAGGACTTTGCAAGCTTGTGCACCACTTTGCAAGCTTGTGCTAGTCACCACACACATCACACAAATACATGGATAGCACCTCTGGAAAGATGGCAAAGCATATAACAAAACTCATGTAGAGCTCAGGGGCATATCATGCACACATTAATCATGGCAAAAATGACAAATAGCTATTTGGAGCAGCAGATCTGACAATTATCTCAAATAGTACCCTTCCAACAGCATTTCGGGCATCAATATGAACTCAAATGAAAATGATGCAATGAGATGAAATGATGTGCTCTCTGAGACGAACATTTTGATATGCTACACGCGCAAAACGGAGCTACAGATGCAAAGTTACGGCACGATGAACATAGCAAAATAATTAGGGTTTCGGGAGGAAAGTCAACCGTCTCAGATCTGGATCTGGGAGGTACTGTTCATGCACGGAAACCGATGTTGTCCGGAGTTACTGTAGCTCGCCGGCGTTCGTCGAGGAGGGCGCCGGAGGAAGGGGAAGAAGAACCGTGTATTTCGGAGGGGGGGGGTATATTTATAGGCATAAAGGGAGCTAGGAGTGTCCAAATGAGGTGCGGTTTTCGGCCACGCGATCGTGATCGAACGCTCTAGATGATGGAGAGGGTTTGGGGCCAAATTGGAGGGGTGTTGGGCTGCAACACACAGGAGGCCTTTCCGGTCCCTCGGTTATCCGTTGGAGCATCAAACGAAGTCCAAATGGTACGGAACTTGACAGGCGGTCTACCGGTAGTAAACCAAGGCCGCTTGGCAAGTCTCGTTCCAATCCGGAAATGTTTAACCCCCACACACGAAAAGAAGGTAGAAATGACCACCGGAGGAGAACGGAGCGCCGGAATGCAAAACGGACAACGGGGAAAATGCTCGGATGCATGAGACGAACATGTATGCAAATGCAATGCACATGATGACATGATATGAGATGCATGACAACAACAACACACGGAGACGAAAACCCGAACCCGAGGGAATAAAATAACTTAGTGCCGGAAACGACAAGAGTTGGAGTACATATTAGGTAAATTACATCCGGGGTGTTACAACGGCGTTGCTTAATATGAAATCTGGCTAACAAAAGAGACAAGGTGTACACGTTGTATATGTATATGTCATCCATTTTCACTGATCTCAGTTGGGGCACATGTGACACAGTTATACAAGAGCACCCTTCAAAATCCGTGAAATATAAAGCCAATATATTATCAAAAGAAGTCAAAGGCATGAAGAAAATTGCAACTCAATTTGCACATATAAGTGAAGCGCTTATTGATATCAAAAGATTGACAATGCTTATCATTAAACCATCCCAACATTGATGAACCATCACCAAGATTAGAGGTCATATCAAAATGATTGAACATTGGCACAATTATTTTCAAACGTATTTGATCCAAATCTGATTTATTCTTTGATTCACTTGATTCTGTTGCATCGATAGTTAATTCAATGGGTTCACTCAAAATTGTTTGATCACATGGCAAAGTCAAATCATCAACATAGTCCTCTAAAATAGCTGGTGTGACCAAAGTAGTGGGTAGCTCACCGCATGGTGCATTTAAATTGACAAGACATTCATCATACTCATGTGGAGGTGGAAGATTAGTACCTTTGTCATTACCTCTTATGATAAACACGGATGATGTAGGCACTCTCAGTGATGATGTGTTGCGTGGTGGAGGTGATGTAGTCCTCATAACAACGGATGTGGTTGTCATAGAATGCCTAGTAGTTGAAGGGACAACTGTATCAACTCTTGGAATGTGCATCTTGCGCTTGTTCTCCTTGTGGGCAACACGTCGTTTTATTTCCTGTTCAGCTTTGCAAGCAAGATGAAACTAATGGTTCATAGGATAACACTCTTCATGAATTAGTATCTCCTGAATGTCATGATTTAATCCTCCCCAAAATCTATCCATAAAAATCTTCTTCACTTTCTTCTAAAGAAGAATGCGGCAAGGTAGTTTGTAAAGTATCATAATATTTCGTTACGGTGTCACTACCTTATTTTAAATGTTGCAACTTTTTAATCATGTCACGAGTATAATAAGCGGGAACGAATGTATGTCGCATGGCAACTTTCAAATCATCCCAAGTAGTAGGTATATCATTAGGGTGTAACCGACAATATTCTGTGACGCCCCCGATTTGACCGTACACTAATCATACACGCAAACGTGTACGATCAAGATCAGGGACTCACGGAAGATATCACAACACAACTCTACAAATAAAATAAGTCATACAAGCATCATATTACAAGCCAGGGGCCTCGAGGGCTCGAATACAAGAGCTCGATCATAGACGAGTCAGCGGAAGCAACAATATCTGAGTACATACATAAGTTAAACAAGTTTGCCTTAAGAAGGCTAGCACAAACTGGGATACAGATCGAAAGAGGCGCATGCCTCCTGCCTGGGATCCTCCTAACTACTCCTGGTCGTCGTCAGCGGGCATCACGTAGTAGTAGGCACCTCCGGTGTAGTAGGAGTCATCGTCGACGGTGGCGTCTGGCTCCTGGACTCCAACATCTGGTTGCGACAACCAGAATGAAAGGAAAAGGGGGAAAAGGGGGAGAAAGCAACTGTGAGTACTCATCCAAAGTACTCGCAAGCAAGGAGCTACACTACATATGCATGGGTATCAAATGGAGTAAGGGTATCATATGTGGACTGAACTGCAGAATGCCAGAATAAGAGGGGGATAACTAATCCTTTCGAAGACTACGCTTCTGGCAGCCTCCGTCTTGCAACATGTAGAAGAGAGTAGACTGAAGTCCTCCAAGTAGCATCGCATAGCATAATCCTAACCGATGATCCTCCCCTCGTCGCCCTGTGAGAGAGCGACCACCGGTTGTATCTGGCACTTGGAAGGGTGTGTTTTATTAAGTATCCGGTTCTAGTTGTCATAAGGTCAAGGTACAACTCCAAGTCGTCCTGTTACCGAAGATCACGGCTATTCGAATAGATTAACTTCCCTGCAGGGGTGCACCACATTCCCCAACACGCTCGATCCCATTTGGCCGGACACACTTTCCTGGGTCATGCCCGGCCTCGGAAGATCAACACGTCGCAGCCCCACCTAGACCAACAGAGAGGTCAGCACGCCGGTCTAAACCTAAGCGCCCAGGGGTCTGGGCCCATCGCCCTTAGCACACCTGCACGTTGCGAACGCGGCCGAAAGCAGACCTAGCCTAGTGGCCTTCCAGTCCAATCCGGCGCGCGTCACTCAGTCGCTGACGTCACGAAGGCTTCGGCTGATACCACGACGCCGGGATACCCATAACTACTCCCGCGTAGATGGTTAGTGCATATAGACCAAATGGCCAAACTCAGATCAAATACCCAGATCTCGTTAAGCATGTTAAGTATCCGCGAACGCCGACCAGGGCCAGGCCCACCTCTCTCCTAGGTGGTCGGAACCTGCCCTGTCGCTCCGCCTCAAAGATCCACTCGTGGGTGCTCCTCAAGCCGACCCGTCTTTAGTCACCACATGTATCATGTATAAAGTATATAGTATATACCCGTGATCAACTCCCGAGTGATCACGGCCCGATAGCATAGCATGGCAGACGGACAAGGATGTAGGGCCACTGATGATAAACTAGCATCCTATACTAAGCATTAGGATTGCAGGTAAAGGTAACAACAGTAGTAGCAAGGACAGGCTATGCATCAGTATAGGATTAACGGGAAGCAGTAACATGCTACCCTACTCTAATGCAAGCAGTATAGAGAAGAGTAGGCGATATCTGGTGATCAAAGAGGGGGCTTGCCTGGTTGCTCTGGCAAGAGAGAGGGATCGTCAACTCCGTAGTCGTACTGGGTAGCAGCGGCGTCGGTCTCGGTGTCTAGCGAGAGAAGAGGGGGAAGAAACAATAAATATAATGCAAGCAAATGCATGACGATGCATGACATGACAAGTAACGGCGTTAGAGGTGCCCTAACGCGGTAGTAGGTGATACCGGTGAAGGGGGATAACATCCGGGAAAGTATCCCCGGTGTTTCATGTTTTCGGGCAAAGGAGCCGGAGGGGGAAAGTTGCGAGTTTGACATGTTAGGGGTGCGTGGCGGACGAACGGGCTGCGTATCCGGGTTCGTCTCGTCATTCTGAGCAACTTTCATGTACAAAGTTTTTCCATCCGAGTTACGGATTAAAAGATATGATTTTCTAAAGATTTTAATAATTTCTGGAATTTAATTAATTATTTAATTAATTCAAAAATAGATTTATGACATCAGCATGATGTCATGCTGACATCAGCAGTCAATAGGGGTTGACTGGGTCAAACTGACGCGTGGGTCCAGTGGGACCCACCTGTCATACTCTGTTAGGTTAAGTAGGGGTTTAGTTAAACTAATTACTGTTTAATTTAGCTAATAGGTTAATTAGATTAATTAATTAAGGTTAATTAACTTAATTAATTTAGTTAATTAATTAATTAAATTTGTTTTTATTTTAACTATTGTTTTATTTATTTTTATATACCTTTTTTTAACGTTCTGGGGGGCGGGCCCCACTGTCATAGGCCCAGGGGGCCTAGCGGGTTCGGGCACTATCAGGCGGGCGTTGGGCGCTGGGTGCGGGCGCCCATCGAGGGAGAGGGCGAGGCCGTGGCCTCGGCTGGGCACGCTCGCGTAGCAGGGGGGCCTCGGCCAGGGCGGTGCCGTGGTGGCCGGCAGGTTGGCCGCGGGGCAGATGCGGGCCGCCGCCAGCAAGGTCAGGCGGAGGCGGGTGCGGCCAGGGGGCAGCGCGGGCGCGTGGCCACGCACAGGCGAGGGGCGACGGCGAGTGAGCATGTGCGCGTGCGGAGCACGGCGACCGCGACGACGGGGAGAGAGGGATAGGCCAGGGGGGTGCTCACGGCGCGGAGTAGGGTTCGGGGCAGCGGGCTCGGCGGAGGTCGGGGAGGTCCGACGAGGGAGAGGATGAGGACGAAGTCGGCGGTGGTGGCGCGGGCTCCGGGCGGCGGTGTCCAATCGGCGAGGGGCAGCGCGGATCGATCTGGCGGCTTCGGGGTTGGTGACGGGGCGAGGCGACGGCGGAGAGGACGGCGACATCGGGCGCGGTGGGGGCTCGGTGCTGCGAGTCGGGGAGGAGGACGAGGAAGCGAGGTCGGGTCGGCGAGTCGGAGCGACGGGCGCCGGCGGTGCGGCGACGAGCGGCGTCAGGGGCGACGAGAAAAGCCCCGGTCCAGATCGGATCGGGGGGGGGGAGAGCGTAGTGGGGAGGGGCGAGTGGGGATCGTGGGATGGGGCGACGGGATCGGGGGCGAGCCCGATCCAGCTCGTGGGGGCGACGGGGGGGAAGTTGGAGGTTCTGCGGGTGGGGCTAGGGTTCGGTGGGGAGTGTGGGGGGGTTAAGGGAGTGAGGGGGGCCGGATGGGCCAGTGGGCTGGCCGGAGGGGTCAGTGGGCTGGCCGGCTGGGCCGTTTGGCCCAGTTGGCCAGGGGGTTTTCCCCCCTTTATTTATTTTGTTTGTTTTTCTTTTCTTATTTTTCCTTTTCTGTTTTAATTCATTTTAAAATATTCGGACACTTTCTAAAAATATGTTTTCTTTATTATAATTACCCTTGTAATATTCGGCACCCATCGAACATTTTGTTTCAACTTTTGAAAACGTTTGTTGTTTGACATATTTAGAATTTAAATTTCAAAACGGTTTTGAATCATTACGGGGTTAGCAACAGTAACCGAGGCGAGGTGGCATCATTAGCGGAGGGTTACTGTAGCCTAATTATCGGGGCATCACAATTCTCCTCCACTACAAGAAATCTCGTCCCGAGATTTAAGAGGTGGTGTAAGGGGGAAATTTGTGGTTGTGGAATTCTAACGGATCTCCTCGGTCTTGGTTGCTCTTCTCGAAGAGGTCGATCCCTTACATGGACGTCTTCATTTCTCTGCTTCATCGCATCATGATGAAATTGTCGTCCTTTCTTTGGGGTTTCCTTTATGCTTACGAATAGGTAAGGGGTAGCTCGGCTACGACAGAAGGCTTAAGGGGTAATCGTCTGGGTTTTCCTGTGAATGAATAGATGAGTATATCTCGAGTTGAACAAATCGAGAGTAAGGTAAGAAGGTACAATAAGAAGTTTCAAGCAGATAGGCAATCGTCCATTGCCTGAAGCAGAGTGCGAAAGGGGTTCATAGTAGCGAGAGTAAGTATTGCGTCTGATACCAGAATAGATCACTAGGACGGTGGCCCGTGAATTACATACAAGGCCACGCGCGAGGAATAACTTTGGGAATAGGGGGTGTACGGGACAGTCAGGTTTCGATCCTGTGGAACTGTGGGTTATGGGCCCACCATGTGGTTTTTTTAATAGGAGCAGTGACATCTTGCACGGTCATGATAGCAAGGCATGTCAGAGAGTACCATGTCAGTTATGTCGGCAACAACGTTGGTACCAAGGGCGAGGGACGAAGAGAACCATTTTCCTGCTCGTTGCATCGAGGCGGACCAATAGGCAAAGTTCTCGTCCATCGGTGGTTACCGAAATGTCACCAACAATAGTAAATGGGTCTTACTGGCAGAGTTGTACCACGAGGTGCTTACATAAGCAGTGAATTATTACTGCTTAGATCATATAGATCACAAGAAACGTTAACACAACCAATGGAAAGGAAAATATGGTTATCAGATTAAGCAGAACAATGGAAAGAAAATGTGTTTAAACACATATTTCAAGGTTATATCCTTCCCAAGGACAAGTAGAGCATGATATCCATGACAGGATAGAAACTAGAACACCTTTTATGTAAGGGGAGAGGAATTTCATGACATTATCCATACAACGTTGTCTGGATAATTGAGCAAGAAATATTTAGCATCGGGCTTCAAATGTTCTTGTTGAAAATCGGAGTACCACAGACATGCTTCGAGATAGCATTGACATGGTTATCAAGCAAGGGTCAGAATTTGGATGCACAAAGGATCCATCAGGAACAACTTATAGAATAAGTCTTTTAATTTCCTCAAGGAAGAATGGTTAAACTTGCTAAACAAGAAACTATAATAACAAGTCCTCCGGCCAGGTGTGATAGGCATGACATCACCTTACCGATATATAAGGACCAATGTTATAACTCTTGGAAATGTCCCAACCATCATATCTGACCGAGATTCAGATCCGATAGGTGTCATGATACCTCAGACTCAGGATGTCCGAGAAGAAAAGGTGCAACACAAATTGTCGAGACGACATTGTAAGATTCTCGGGAATTGAACTGTGGAAGCAAGTTCCGAATCATGAGTTCATTATTAAATCAAGGATAGAATGAGGAGGTGGCTGATGGAATCAGCGACAATTCATCGAGATTAACAAAAGATGGATTTCCACAATTAAGTGAACAAGGAGATAACATTTGTCAGATCGAATGATATAAGGAAGTATGCTCACAGAAAACATACACAATTAAACATTGGTTGAAAGGTGCGCCCAAAATATGGGTTGGGTTGCACGACCAATGTCAGAATGGTGATTCAATAATCAATAGTCTAAGAACGAACGGCCGACCATTAACTTCAAAGCAATAGGGTTGCTAAAAGTGCAGAATCCAAACAACACCGTTCACTTGTTGGTACCCCGGTTGGAACCAACACGAGGACCAAGAAGAATGGTGATGGCGAGAAGTATCATTATAGCAAGAATTCTTACGAGGTGGAGCAATCCTCACAACATTCTTGACATCAAGGAGGGTAATACTCCGCGGTAGAACATAACATAAGTTGGATAGGAAGGAACTCAAGGTACAACACAAAACAGGAACAAGTTTTGTGTTTGGAGGGAATGCAATAATGTTGTCGATGATAACACAAATCATCGAGGGCAAGGATATTATTTCTCATCATGAATTCATTTGATATCCTGGAAGAGCTCAAAATGCCGATGATGATCACGACACAATTTGTTGAGAGATTTCATGAAGATGTAATCGGTCGGCGATGACATCAAGTCAAATGAATGATGACGCGAAAGGTTATTGGAACCATGGGTACGACACAAACTTGAAATCAAGTTTGTTGTTTGAGGTGAAACAATAAGACAAGGAAGATCGACGTAAGCTTATCCCATCGTCAAAATTGTGCTCCGGAAAGAAGGACCAGGTAGCACAGTTAAAATTTGGCACGATAATGATATAGCCGAGTAGGCTCGGAATGACGTGATCGAGTTCAGACTCGTAAGTAATGAAGGTTACCAAGAGTTGTTGAATCGTAGTGCGGACTCAATTCAGTTGTCAGTGTCCTTGAGGGGTTCTAACAACTGAGAACCCGTTGGGAAAATGGAATCAGCAAGAATATTAGTTGATGAAGAACTCATAAGAAGTTATGTATTCCGTGGTATCCTCGAGATACCAGGGGGTAATACTCGACGACAGATCAAAGTAGAGGTTGGACTGGGGTATTGCTCTGCAGAAGACAAGTGCTTAAACTTGCACGAGAAACGGTACCTAAAAGAGAACATGGTCGAAACCACGATTGCAAAAGGCTAGATCCCAGATATAATATGAACTTATACCAAGGGAGTGATTAATTTAAGAGAAGCTTTAATGATAAGATCTACATCGTGTCCATGGGCATGAACACAAAGTTCAAGGTCGACTCCCACTTCTTCAATGCATAACCTTACATTTACCTCCCCTTTTCGAAGTTGTAGTGTTGAAAAGTTATCTGACGAAGCGTCAGCAGGGTATAACCCGCATAAATTTTGAGGTCACACAAATTAAGGAAGGCATAGTTTCAACCCGTCAGGGTATCGTGGAAACATATACCACAAGCTTTGAGAGTAAATATTACTAGCTTGAAAGCAGAGCATGGTTGGCAAAAGGAAAGGATACAAATTACCAAAGGCATTATGTATCGGAGAAAGAACTCACAAGGTGATTCATTATGAAGGACATGGTCGGATAATAATCCAACAGTGGATATGGTGATCCACAATGGAGCTGATGTGAGCATCGATACCCAATCAGAGGAAGAAAGAATGCAAATGCATCATTTTACAGAACATCTGAATAATTCAACGTTTAAATAACAAAGGAATTATGATTTTCAAACCAAGGGATCAGGAGCAAACGCTCTGATCAAGGACGGACAAGTTGAATAGACTTAGGGGTACAATAGATGGCAATCTGATTGGCCGAGGACCAGCTCACATTTTAAATGACATCTGAGCTGGAAGGATGAATTCTATGATCTGAGTGAGGATTGCGAGCTTCGCAACATATTGAGTCAATGGACTCAAAATGATATTGACAAAGGTTGCCAATAAGATTACTATACTTAATTATGGGATTAACCATAATGCAAGCAAGCAAGAATTACAGGAGCAATAGGTTGCTCAGGATTTTCGGAAGACCGAATGGTATTTCGAAGAATTTTGTGAACTGCATGAATATCTGGGGATGAGCGGATACTCGATAAATGCGAGTAATTATCCGTAGTGGTATGCATGTGGCAAAGAACTGCAAGGCAGTAGGCACAAAGTATTCTCGGGGTATCTTATAATAACAAGATCGACTGGGAATAGAAGTAAGAACAACAGGCGTAAGTATTTATCCATAGGGATATTTCGGTGGAAGGGAATTGCAAAAACAACGGGCACAAGGTCTCGAGAGAATATCAAAGAGTATCTTCGAAATCTTTTAGTGCAGCCAGCGATCATCTGGACTGAAGGGGCTCTCCGGGAGAAAGTATTTTCGAGAACCTAAAGTTAGATTTTAGTAAAAATCGTTTAACCCGAATAGAAGAGAATTCAGAATCCCAGAGTAAAGATCGAGAAGTAAAAGATCCTAATACCACCCAATGACGACGTGGGCCCATGGGCCGCACAGCCATGTTAGTAAAAGTTTTGCAATGTCTAGACTCGACTTCGGCCAAGGAGTGTGGAAGGGGGTTCCTACAGGCAGTCGACTCTGATACCAACTTGTGACGCCCCCGATTTGACCGTACACTAATCATACACGCAAACGTGTACGATCAAGATCAGGGACTCACGAAAGATATCACAACACAACTCTACAAATAAAATAAGTCATACAAGCATCATATTACAAGCCAGGGGCCTCGAGGGCTCGAATACAAGAGCTCGATCATAGACGAGTCAGCGGAAGCAACAATATCTGAGTACAGACATAAGTTAAACAAGTTTGCCTTAAGAAGGCTAGCACAAACTGGGATACAGATCGAAAGAGGCGCAGGCCTCCTGCCTGGGATCCTCCTAACTACTCCTGGTCGTCGTCAGCGGGCATCACGTAGTAGTAGGCACCTCCGGTGTAGTAGGAGTCATCGTCGACGGTGGCGTCTGGCTCCTGGACTCCAGCATCTGGTTGCGACAACCAGAATGAAAGGAAAAGGGGGAAAAGGGGGAGAAAGCAACCGTGAGTACTCATCCAAAGTACTCGCAAGCAAGGAGCTACACTACATATGCATGGGTATCAAATGGAGTAAGGGTATCATATGTGGACTGAACTGCAGAATGCCAGAATAAGAGGGGGATAACTAATCCTTTCGAAGACTACGCTTCTGGCAGCCTCCGTCTTGCAACATGTAGAAGAGAGTAGACTGAAGTCCTCCAAGTAGCATCGCATAGCATAATCCTAACCGATGATCCTCCCCTCGTCGCCCTGTGAGAGAGCGACCACCGGTTGTATCTGGCACTTGGAAGGGTGTGTTTTATTAAGTATCCGGTTCTAGTTGTCATAAGGTCAAGGTACAACTCCAAGTCGTCCTGTTACCGAAGATCACGGCTATTCGAATAGATTAACTTCCCTGCAGGGGTGCACCACATTCCCCAACACGCTCGATCCCATTTGGCCGGACACACTTTCCTGGGTCATGCCCGGCCTCGGAAGATCAACACGTCGCAGCCCCACCTAGACCAACAGAGAGGTCAGCACGCCGGTCTAAACCTAAGCGCCCAGGGGTCTGGGCCCATCGCCCTTAGCACACCTGCACGTTGCGAACACGGCCGAAAGCAGACCTAGCCTAGTGGCCTTCCAGTCCAATCCAGCGCGTGCCACTCAGTCGCTGACGTCACGAAGGCTTCGGCTGATACCACGACGCCGGGATACCCATAACTACTCCCGCGTAGATGGTTAGTGCATATAGACCAAATGGCCAAACTCAGATCAAATACCCAGATCTCGTTAAGCATGTTAAGTATCCGCGAACGTCGACCAGGGCCAGGCCCACCTCTCTCCTAGGTGGTCAGAACCTGCCCTGTCGCTCCGCCTCAAAGATCCACTCGCGGGTGCTCCTCAAGCCGACCCGTCTTTAGTCACCACATGTATCATGTATAAAGTATATAGTATATACCCGTGATCAACTCCCGAGTGATCACGGCCCGATAGCATAGCATGGCAGACGGACAAGGATGTAGGGCCACTGATGATAAACTAGCATCCTATACTAAGCATTAGGATTGCAGGTAAAGGTAACAACAATAGTAGCAAGGACAGGCTATGCATCAGTATAGGATTAACGGGAAGCAGTAACATGCTACCGTACTCTAATGCAAGCAGTATAGAGAAGAGTAGGCGATATCTGGTGATCAAAGAGGGGGCTTGCCTGGTTGCTCTGGCAAGAGAGAGGGATCGTCAACTCCGTAGTCGTACTGGGTAGCAGCGGCGTCGGTCTCGATGTCTAGCGAGAGAAGAGGGGGAAGAAACAATAAATATAATGCAAGCAAATGCATGACGATGCATGACATGACAAGTAACAGCGTTAGAGGTGCCCTAACGCGGTAGTAGGTGATACCGGTGAAGGGGGATAACATCCGGGAAAGTATCCCCGGTGTTTCGTGTTTTCGGGCAGAGGAGCCGGAGGGGGAAAGTTGCGAGTTTGACATGTTAGGGGTGCGTGGCGGACGAACGGGCTGCGTATCCGGGTCCGTCTCATCATTCTGAGCAACTTTCATGTACAAAGTTTTTCCATCCGAGTTACGGATTAAAAGATATGATTTTCTAAAGATTTTAATAATTTCTGGAATTTAATTAATTATTTAATTAATTCAAAAATAGATTTATGACATCAGCATGATGTCATGCTGACATCAGCAGTCAACAGGGGTTGACTGGGTCAAACTGATGCGTGGGTCCAGTGGGACCCACCTGTCATACTCTGTTAGGTTAAGTAGGGGTTTAGTTAAACTAATTACTGTTTAATTTAGCTAATAGGTTAATTAGATTAATTAATTAAGGTTAATTAACTTAATTAATTTAGTTAATTAATTAATTAAATTTGTTTTTATTTTAACTATTGTTTTATTTATTTTTATATACCTTTTTTTAACGTTCTGGGGGCGGGCCCCACTGTCATAGGCCCCAGGGGGCCTAGCGGGTTTGGGCGCTATCGGGCGGGCGTTGGGCGCTAGGTGCGGGCGCCCATCGAGGGAGAGGGCGAGGCCGTGGCTTCGGCTGGGCACGCTCGCGTAGCAGGGGGCCTCGGCCAGGGCGGTGCCGTGGTGGCCGGCAGGTTGGCCGCGGGGCAGATGCGGGCCGCCGCCAGCAAGGTCAGGCGGAGGCGGGTGCGGCCAGGGGGCAGCGCGGGCGCGTGGCCACGCACGGGCGAGGGGTGACGGCGAGTGAGCGTGTGCGCGTGCGGAGCACGGCGACCGCGACGACGGGGAGAGAGGGAGAGGCTAGGGGGGTGCTCACGGCGCGGAGTAGGGTTTGGGGCAGCGGGCTCGGCGGAGGTCGGGGAGGTCCGACGAGGGAGAGGATGAGGACAAAGTCGGCGGTGGTGGCGCGGGCTCCGGGCGGTGGTGTCCAATCGGCGAGGGGCGGCGCGGATCGATCTGGCAGCTTCGGGGTTGGTGACGGGGCGAGGCGACGGCGGAGAGGACGGCGACATCGGGCGCGGTGGGGGCTCGGTGCTGCGAGTCGGGGAGGAGGACGAGGAAGCGAGGTCGGGCCGGCGAGTCGGAGCGACGGGCGCCGGCGGTGCGGCGACGAGCGGCGTCAGGGGCGACGAGAAAAGCCCCAGTCCAGATCGGATTGAGGGGGGAGAGCGTAGTGGGGAGGGGCGAGTGGGGATCGTGGGATGGGGCGACGGGATCGGGGGCGAGCCCGATCCAGCTCGTGGGGGCGACGGGGGGAAGTTAGAGGTTCTGCGGGTGGGGCTAGGGTTCGGTGGGGAGTGTGGGGGGGTTAAGGGAGTGAGGGGGGCCGGATGGGCCAGTGGGCTGGCCGGAGGGGTCAGTGGGCCGGCCGGGTGGGCCGTTTGGCCCAGTTGGCCAGGGGGTTTCCCCCCCTTTATTTATTTTGTTTGTTTTTCTTTTCTTATTTTTTCTTTTCTGTTTTAATTCATTTTAAAATATTCAGACACTTTCTAAAAATATGTTTTCTTTATTATAATTACCCTTGTAATATTCGGCACCCATCGAACATTTTGTTTCAACTTTTGAAAACGTTTGTTGTTTGACATATTTAGAATTTAAATTTCAAAACGGTTTCGAATCATTACGGGGTTAGCAACAGTAACCGAGGCGACGTGGTATCATTTGCGGAGGGTTACTGTAGCCTAATTATCCGGGCGTCACATATTCACTCCACCAAACTATAGCATAACCAGTGAAAGAACCAACCACAACCTTAACTTTTTTACGTTCATCAAAATTATTGGAAACAAATATATTATTTATGTCAAACTCCCATTCAATATATAAAGCAGGTCTAAAACGGCCATTAAATGGTGGTATAGAAACATTAACCTGATCATGTGCATTTGGATGTTTGTGCACCTCTCATGGTGGTTGTGGTATTTGCATAGGTGATGGCACGTCTCCCACGATCGACAAACCCCATGAAGTGACTCTAGATCCTGTCATGATTAGTAGAAACAAGAAACAAAATCTAAAAATAATGTTCCTATGAACTACTGGGAAGTGATGGTAAAACGGTCACAGTATAGCAAAATCGAAGTCTTACAAGTTCTTACCATGCAGCAGGTGGTGATCGGCAACCAACGGTGTTAAATAACTCCAAAAGTTGGTAAAGCGATTGCCAGGTAAACGTATGTATGCACGGTGTAGAAATATGTGGAGTTGGGTTGGCTTTAAATATGTGGAGAAAATTGCTATAACCACGTTAATTAATGCAAGCTGAAAATTCACTCAAAGTGGTCAAGTGCTGGTCCTAGGCTAGACAACTAGAGATGCGAGCCTATGACACAAACGAATTCATGATGCTCCACTAAAAAAATGTGTTTACAATGGTAGACACGACGATGGATATGGCTGAAAATAAAGATCCTCAGAAATAGAGCATTCAAAAACGTGCCTAATGCAAAAAACCAATGGGGCAGCAGAGAATCTTGTGGCACTCTCCCTGATCCAAGTCAACTTTTAGGCATAAGTATACTAGTGACGTACCACTCCTTCAATAAGCTAGTCTCTTTTTCTTGGAAGCCAACACCACAAAGGGATCAAGTCAACCGTTGCACTTTTCTCTCTCTCCAAAGAAAAACTGCACGGGCTATTTTTTTTGTGGGAAAGACAACCGAATCAGCCAAGAACCACCAACCGAATCTAACTTCACATGGAAACAAATATCTTGCCAAACGGGAAACAACTTGATTTACGTGTAGATTTCCTTTTAAATAGTTATCTCCTTCCAAAATAAAACAACTCACGTGGGATTACTTCCGCAACCGAATTGTTTTTCCTTCCTTTTGTTTGCTCTTACCTTATCTCTCTTTCCAAACATACATGCATGCACGACCAGTCATGATTTTTTTCCCTTCAATATCTGATGAGAACATCAATACCATTGTTACACTCACAGCCCCTGCTGTTATACATACTGAACCAATTACTAGAGCTCGCGCACGCCAATTGAATTATCATGTACTTTCGTTTCTTGGTAGCGATTCTAATGTTCGTAAGAATATGATGCTGCTTAAATTGGATACATTTGTTTTGCTTACAAATGAAGGGTCTAGCTTGGACAAGAAAGATGAACCTTGGAGTAAGTTCAAGCATGGAGATGATGGCATGCGCAAGGGGAACAAGAACGGATTTACAAGTGACGATTCCAGGACTTCGAAGCCACCATAATGAGTGCATGAAGCCTTGGACAAAATATACAAGATGCCACTTCATAAATTTCGTCCAGAGGCTATTTTAGGTGCTGCGTCACCTTATTATTGGGCAAGGCCCATGTATTTTTGAAGTACTTAAGTATAGGACGTTTTTAGAGTCCGTATGTGTGGGGAACCAAGAGTCAGGGTTGGTTTCGGACCCCTCCACCAAGGGCCACGGAATTCCCCCTCTATCCTCCATATATACATCCCTTAGGGCATCATTTAGACTTTGGGTTTTGTTTAGATTAAAGTTCGCCATAGCTGCAACTTCGCGTACTTCGTTTGTGTTCAATGACCAGACAAAGGCGTCACAGAACCCCACCTTGATCAATAAAGCTTTCATCTTATATTCGCAATATCCAGATTGCAATCTTAGTTTCTTACTTGTTCTTCGTTTGCCTGCAGGAAACAGACCTTCGTGGTCAGGTTGATCGTGCTCTGGCGTGGTCAATAACCTGTCGGAGTTGGTTTAGCGATTGCTAAAGCACGACGTCCTCGCACATTCGTAGTCGGATCGTCAAAGTTGACTTCCTCCAAAATGATAGCCACCATCTCATCAAAAGACGGGACACCTTTGCCTCTATCAAGTGGCATCAGATTTCCAGGTTGCTTGGTGAGATTTTACAGTTTTTCATAGTTTAGATGGAGTCTGTTCTTCATACCTATAATCCACGAAAAAGCCAAAAAAAATTAGGGTTAGTTCATCCTATCCGAACCAATCTGAGCATTTGCATAATCTTTTCTGTATTTGCTGTGTTGAATTTGCGGTTGCATCATCATGTCTGGTTGCTGGTCTTAGTGTCTAGTCCTTCAGAGTTTCGAGTTCTGTTCACAAGTAGTCACGCCGCCGCCGCATCATCATCATCATCGCTGCCATATACCACCATCGTCATCACTGCTGCCATATACTACCATCGTCATCACCGCTGCCATATTCCGCATATCCACCGCCATCACGATAATCCGAGTCCACGTCCATCACCGATTCACCACCAGTCTGAGTTCCACCGTCCTACATATATCTGCCACCAGTCCGAGTTTCCACCAGATTCATCTCCGCCACCAGTCCGAGTCCAGTATTTGTTGCTTTGTTTTCGAGTTCCAAATCATGCGATACTCCGAGTCGTGACAGAGTAGGACTCCCCAACTTTCGAGCCATCCGTAGAAGAAAAATAGTTCCAAACTCAAAAAAAACTAAGTCTGAAAAATTATGGCTAGGCGGTTTCTAGACCATTTTTAGACTTTTTCGAAAAAAATTTGTTGCGGAGCAAAAAAGGAAAAAAAAGTAAAAAAAAGTGAAAAAAAGAAAAAAAATCAGAGCATGCTTCTCCCTTGTTTACGTGGAGCGCCGTGATTTTGTTAGTGTTCTAGGCTCGCGTCTCTGGCACGGTCTAGCCTAGGACCAGCACAGTATCGTCGTTGAGCGTTTATTCAACTTTGCATCTCTGAATTGATTATTGCTGACCCTTTTTGCTACCATATTATAAGCCTTCCTAGCTCCACATACATCTACGTTGTGCGTTTGACTCTCCCTGGTAATCGCTCTATCCAAGCTTTGAGAGTTTTGACTACGACGATTGCCGATCACCGCCTGCCGCTGGGTAAGAACTGGTAAGAATTTGAGATTTACTTGACGGATTTGTGACACTCCACCACCGCCATTTTCTTGTAGTCTATAGGATCATATTCTTGTGTGTTTCTATTGCTACTAACCATGGCAGGATCACAACCCGACGCGATTGACTAGGAGAACATGATGAACAAAGAATTACATGATAAGTTTTAGCAAATGATGAGTGGAAAGGTGGAAGATGTGCTAAACAGATTTGAAGAGGCCATGGAGAAGATAGATGGCATTGAGAAGGCGTTCGAAACAAAGCTCGATAACAAGTTTAATGAATTGCTCGCGCGTCTTCCACCGCCCGCTTCACCTGTCGCACCTCTACAACAACAACAACATCGTCTTCCAAATCAAGTGGGACGAGCACAATGCGTTCCTATTGAGCCTGGTCAAACTTCTGGTGCTGCTGTACCTACTGTTGGTACTTCTGTCACTCCTGCTGCTACTGCAGAGGTGGAGGACCATTACGAGGATGAGGTTGACCAAAATCAAAACTACGTGCAACCACCAGCACCACCACCACCAAGTCGTCCTCATGCATATCATCGCAACGGTAGGGCTGCACCACCACCCGAGGTACATGACCATCTTCCTAAACTAAAATTGAATATTCCACCATTTGAGGGTAGATATGTTCCTGATATATATCTTACTTGGGAGTTAGAAACTGAACAACGATTTACATGTTTACAATATCCTGAGGAGAGACATGTTCCTGTTGTTGTTTGTGCTTTCACTAGCTTTGCATGTGTTTGGTGGTCTGAACATTGTAGATTATATCCTATTCCAGCTACTTGGGCTGCTTTGAAAACTTCTATGTGTACTTGTTGGGTTCCACCATATTATCAACGTGAATTACTTCAAAAATTGCAGCGTTTAAGCAAGGAAAAAATTCTGTAGAAGAATATTATCAGGAATTACAAACTGACATGATTAGATGTGGTATTGTTGAGGAGAATGAAGCTATGCTTGCACGTTTTATGGGTGGATTAAATAGAGAGATTCAGAGCATTCTAGAGTATAAGGAGTATACTAATATCACTCGTTTATTCCATCTTGCTTGTAAAGTTGAACGTGAAGTGCAGGATCGACATGCATTGGTGTGAACTAACTTTTCTGCAGGTTGATCTTCATCATGGACACCACGTGCATCCTATACTTCTACCCCACCAACACCTCCATCAGGTGCCACCTCCAGCCGTGATACAAGAAGCAGGCACAACCACCACTATTTGCCAAGAGCACACCTGCCGGACCTGCGCAGAGCTCTTCTTCTTCCATGGCATCAACAGGGCACACAAGTGATATTATTTGTTGTTGTTGTAAGGGAAGAGGACATTTTGCGAGAGAATGCCAATATCACCGTGTGATGATTGCTACTGAGGATGGTGGGTATGAGTCCGCTAGTGACTATGATGAGGAGACTTTGGCTCTTATTACACATGAAGAACACGGTGGAGAGGATTCTGATCATGAGACACAATACATGGCTGCTGAAGATGCTGACAGGTATGAATGTTTAGTTGCTCAACGTGTTTTGAGTGTGCAGGTTACACAAGCTGAGCAAAATCAGAGGCATAACTTGTTCCATACAAAGGGAGTTGTGAAGGAACGTTCTGTTCACGTCATCATAGATGGAGGGAGCTGCAATAACTTGGCTAGCATGGAGATGGTGGAGAAGCTATCTCTCACCACAAGACCACATCCACATCCACATCCTTACTACATCCAATGGTTCAACAACAGCGGCAAGGTTAAGGTAACACGTACTGTTCGTGTGCATTTTAGTATCTCTACATATGCTGATTATGTTGATTGTGATGTGGTACCTATGCAAGCATGTTCTTTATTACTTGGTAGACCATGACAATTTGATAAAAATTCTGTACACCATGGTAGAAACAATCGGTATACTTTTGTTCATAAGGATAAAAATATTACTTTTCTTCCTATGACTCCTGATTCCATTTTGAAAGATGACATTAATAGAGCTAATAAAGCAAAACAGGAGAAAAAAGTGAAAATCAGATTGTGGCAAAAGAATTTGAGCAACAAATGCAGCCTAATAATAAACCATCTAGTGTTGCTTCTAAAATTAAATTGAAAAGTGCATGTTTACTTGCCACCAAATCTGATATTGATGATTTAGATTTTAGCAAATCTGTTTGCTATGCTTTTGTGTGCAAAGAGGCATAATTTTCATTCGAGGACGTGCCTTCCTCTTTGCCTCCTACTGTCACTAACATTTTGCAGGAGTTCGCTGACGTCTTTCCACAAGACGTGCCACCGGGATTACCACCTATTCGAGGGATTGAGCACCAAATTAACTTAATTCCCAGTGCATCATTACCCAACCGTGCACCATACCGTACCAATCCAGAGGAGCTGAAGGAGATTATGCGTCAAGTACAAGAACTGCTCGACAAAGGTTATATACGCGAATCCCTTAGTCCTTGTGTTGTTCCTATCATTTTAGTGCCGAAAAAGGATGGTACGTCACGTATGTGCATTGATTGTAGAGGCATTAATAATATTACTATTCGTTATCGTCATCCTATTCCTAGGCTAGATGATATGCTTGATGAATTGAGTGGCTCTACAATATTCTCCAAAGTTCATTTGAGTAGTGGATACCATCAAATTCGTATGAAATTGGGAGATGAATGAAAACAGCATTTAAAACTAAGTTTGGATTATATGAGTGGTTAGTCATGCCTTTTGGGTTAACTAATGCACCTAGTACTTTCATGAGGTTAATGAACGAAGTTTTACGTGCTTTCATTGGACGATTTCTGGTAGTTTACTTTGATGACATATTGATTTATAGCAATTCTTTGGAGGAACATTTGGAACATTTATGTGCTGTTTTTATTGCTCTACGTGATGCACGTTTGTTTGGTAACCTTGGAAAGTGCACCTTTTGCACCGACCGAGTATCTTTTCTTGGCAATGTTGTTACTCCACAGGGAATTGAAGTTGATAAAGCCAAGATTGAAGCTATTGAGAGTTGGCTGCAACCCAAAATGGTCACACAAGTGAGGAGTTTCCTTGGCCTCGCTGGTTTCTATAGGCGTTTTGTGAGAGATTCCAGCACCATTGCTGCACCTCTCAACGAGCTTACAAAGAAGGATGTGCCTTTTGTTTGGGGTACCGCACAGGAAGAAGCCTTCACGGTATTGAAAGATAAGTTGACACATGCTCCTTTACTCCAACTTCCTGATTTTAATAATACTTTTGAGCTTGAAGGTGATGCTAGTGGAATTGGATTAGGAGGTGTGTTATTACATGATGGCAAACCTGTTGCATACTTTTCTGAAAAATTGAGTGGGCCTAGTCTGAACTATTCTACTTATGATAAAGAATTATATGCTCTTGTTCGGACCTTAGAAACATGGCAACATTATTTATGGCCAAAGAAATTTGTTATGCATTCTGATCATGAATCTTTGAAACACATTAAAAGTCAAGCAAAACTGAACCGTAGACATGCTAAATGGGTTGAATTCATTGAGACTTTCCCTTATGTCATTAAACACAAGAAGGGTAAAGAAAATGTTATTGTTGATGCATTGTCTCGTCGTTATACTATGCTTTCACAACTTGACTTCAAAATATTTGGTTTGGAGACCATCAAAGATCAATATGTGCATGATGCTGAATTTAAAGATGTATTGCAGAATTGTAAAGAAGGCGGAACATGGAACAAGTTCATCGTTAATGATGGATTTGTGATCCATGCTAACAAGCTATGCATTCCAGCTAGCTTCGTTGGTCTTTTGTTGTTGCAGGAGGCACATGGAGGAGGATTAATGGGACACTTTGGCGTCAAGAAGACGGAGGATATACTTGCTACACATTTCTTTTGGCCAAAGATGAGACGGGATGTTGACCGTTTTGTTGCTCGCTGCACTACATGTCAAAAAGCTAAGTCACGACTCAATCCTCATGGTTTATATATGCCTTTGCCTATACCTAGTGTTCCTTGGGAGGATATGTCTATGGACTTTGTTTTAGGTTTACCTCGAACAAAGAAGGGGAGGGATAGCATATTTGTTGTCGTGGATAGGTTCTCGAAAATGGCAAACTTTATACCATGTCATAAAAGCGATGCTGCTGTTAATGTTGCTGATTTGTTCTTTTGTAAAATTATTCGCTTGCATGGTGTACCAAATACTATTATTTCAGACCGTGATACTAAATTTCTTAGCCACTTTTGAAGATGTTTATGGGCTAAGTTGGGGACTAAACTGCTTTTTAGTACTACTTGTCACCCCCAAACTGATGGACAAACTGAAGTAGTCAATAGAACATTGTCTACTATGCTTAGGGCTGTTTTGAAGAATAACAAGAAAATATGGGAAGAATGCTTGCCTCATATTGAATTTGCTTATAATCATTCATTGCATTCTACTACTAAGATGTGCCCTTTTGAAATTGTGTATGGTTTCCTACCTCGTGCACCTATTGATTTGTTGCCACTTCCATCTTCGGAGAAGGTTAATTTCGATGCTAAAGAATGTGCTGAATTGATTTTAAAAATGCATGAGTTAACTAAGGAAAACATTGAGCGTATGAATGCTAAATATAAACTTACTGGAGATAAGGGTAGAAAACATGTTGTGTTTGCACCTGGAGATCTTGTTTGGTTACATTTGCGTAAGGATAGATTTCCTAATTTGCGCAAATCAAAGCTAATGCCACGTGTTGATGGTCCTTTTAAGGTGTTAGAGAAGATAAATGATAATGCATATAAACTTGAGCTGCCTGCAAAATTTGGGGTTAGTCCTACTTTTAACATTGCAGATTTGAAGCCTTATTTGGGCGAGGACGATGAACTTTCGTCGAGGACGACTTCATTTCAATAAGGGGAGGATGATGAGGACATCAATACCATTGTTACACCCACAACCCCTGCTGCTATACATACTGGACCAATTACTAGAGCTCGCGCACGCCAATTGAATTATCAGATACTTTCGATTCTTGGTAATGATTCTAATGTTCATGAGAGTATGATGCTGCCTAAATTGGATACATTTGTTTTGCTTACAAATGAATGGCCTAACTTGGACAAGAAAGATGAACCTTGGAACAGGTTCAAGCATGGAGATGATGGCATGCTCAAGGGGATCAACAACGGAGTTACAAGTGATGATTTCAGGATCTTGAAGCCACCATAAGGAGTGCATGAAGCCTTGGACGAAATATACAAGATGCCACTTCATAAATTTCGTTCAGAGGCTATTTAGGTGCTGCATCACTGCTACGTCTTGAGCTTGCGTTGGTTTTCCCCGAAGAGGAAGGGATGATGCAGCAGAGTAGCATAAGTATTTCCCTCAGTTTTTGAGAACCAAGGTATCAATCCAGTAGGAGGCCACGCTCAAGTCCCTCGTACCTACACAAAGCGATAGCTGCTCGCAACCAACGCGATTAGGGGTTGTCAATCCCTTCAAGGTCACTTACGAGAGTGAGATCTGATAGATATAATATTTTTGGTATTTTTGGTATAAAGATGCAAATAAAAAGTAAAGGCAAAGTAAAAAAGCAAAGCAAGATTAAAGTGATGGAGATTGATATGATGAGAATAGACCCGGGGGCCATAGGTTTCACTAGTGGCTTCTCTCAAGAGCATAAGTATTCTACGGTGGGTGAACAAATTACTGTTGAGCAATTGACAGAATTGAGCATAGTTATGAGAATATCTAGGCATGATCATGTATACAGGCATCACGTCCGTGACAAGTAGACAAAAACGATTCTGCATCTATTACTATTACTCCACTCATCGACCGCTATCCAGCATGCATCTAGAGTATTAAGTTAAAACAGAGTAACGCTTTAAGCAAGATGACATGATGTAGAGAGATAAATTCATGCAATATGAAATAAACCCCATCTTGTTATCCTCGATGGCAACGATACAATACGTGCCTTGCTGCCTCTTCTGTCATTGGGTAAGGACACCGCAAGATCGAACCCAAAGCTAAGCACTTCTCCCATGGCAAGAACTACCAATCTAGTTGGCCAAACCAAACGGATAATTCAAAGAGACTTGCAAAGATAACCAATCATACATAAAAGAATTCAGAGAAGATTCAAATATTATTCATAGATAGACTTGATCATAAACCCATAATTCATCGTTCTCAACAAACACACCGCAAAAAGAAGATTACATCGAATAGATCTCCACAAGAGAGGGGGAGAACTTTGTATTGAGATTCAAAGACAGAGAAGAAGCCATCTAGCTACTAGCTATGGACCCGAAGGTCTGAGGTAAACTACTCACACTTCATCGGAGGGGCTAGGATGATGTAGAAGCCCTCCGTGATGGCGGCCCTCTTCCGGCGGAGTTCCGGAACAGGCCCCACGATGGGATCTCGTGGATACAGAAAGTTGCGGCGATGGAATTAGGTTTTTGGCTCCTGTTCTGATCGTTTGGGGGTACGTGTGTATATATAGGAGGAAGGAGTACGTCGGTGGAGCACCGAGGGGCCCACGAGGCAGGGGGGCGCCCTAGGGGGGGCGCCCCCCACCCTAGTGACCGCCTCTTTCGTTTCTTGGAGCAGGGTCCAAGTCTCCTGGATCACGTTCGGTGAGAAAATCATGTTCTCGAAGATTTTATTCCGTTTGGACTCCGTTTGAAATTCCGTTTCTTCGGAACACTGAAATAGGCAAAAAACAACAATTCTAGGCTGGGCCTCCGGTTAATAGGTTAGTCCCAAAAATAATATAAAAGTGGAAAATAAAGCCCAATATAGTCCAAAACAGTAGATAATATAGCATGGAGCAATCAAAAATTATAGATACGTTGGAGACGTATCAGGCATCCCCAAGCTTAATTCCTGCTCGTCCTCGAGTAGGTAAATGATAAAAAGAGAATTTTTGATGCGGAGTGCTACTTGGCATAATTTCAATGCAAATCTTCTTAATTGTGGTATGAATATTCAGATTAGAAAGATTCAATACAAAAGTTTATATTGACATAAAAAATAATAATACTTCAAGCATACTAACAAAGAAATTATGTCTTCTCAAAATAACATGGCCAAAGAAAGTTATCCCTACAAAATCATATAGTCTGGCTATGCTCCATCATCACCACACAAAGTATTTAGATCATGCACAACCCTGATGACAAGCCAAGCAATTGTTTCATACTCTAACTTTTTCAAAACTTTTTCAATCTTCACGCAATACATGCGCGTGAGCCATGGATATAGCACTATTAGTGGAATAGAATGGTGGTTGTGGAGAAGACAAAAAGGAGAAGATAGTCTCACATCAACTAGGCGTATCAACGGGCTATGGAGATGCCCATCAATAGATATCAATGTGAGTGAGTAGGGATTGCCATGCAACGGATGCACTAGAGCTATAAATGTATGAAAGCTCAACAAAAGAAACTAAGTGGGTGTGCATCCAACTTGCTTGCTCACGAAGACCTAGGGCAATTTTGAGGAAGCCCATCATTGGAATATACAAGCCAAGTTCTATAATGTAAAATTCCTACTAGTATATGAAAGTGATAACATGAGACTCTCTATATGAAGAACATGGTGCTACTTTGAAGCACAATATATGAGACTCGCTATATCATGGTGCTACTTTGAAGCACAAGTGTGGAAAAAAAGATAGTAGCATTGCCCCTTTTTATTTATTTTCTCTTTTTTGGGCCTTTTTTTCTTTGGCCTTTCTCTTTATTTATTTATTTATTTATTGGGACAATGCTCTATTGAATGATGATCATCACACTTCTATTTATTTACAACTCAATGATTACAACTCGATTCTAAAACAAAGTATGACTCTATATGGATGCCTCCGGCGGTGTACCGGGATATGCAATGAATCAAGAGTGACAAGTATGAAGAAATTATGAATGGTGACTTTGCCACAAATACTATGTCAACTACATGATCATGCTAAGCAATATGACAATGATGAATGTGTCATGGTGAACTAGGTGGTGGAAAGTTGCATGGCAATATATTTCGGAATGGCTATGGAAATGCCATAATAGGTAGGTATGGTGGCTGTTTTGAGGAAGTTATATGGTAGGTGTATGATACCGGCGAAAGGTGCGCGGTATTAGAGAGGCTAGCAAAGGTGGAAGGGTGAGAGTGCGTATAATCCATGGACTCAACATTAGTCATAAAGAACTCATATACTTATTGCAAAATCTAGAAGTTATCAAAGCAAAGTATTACGCGCATGCTCCTAGGGGGATAGATTGGTAGAAAAAGACCATCGCTCGTCCCCGACCGCCACTCACAAGGAAGACAATCAATAAATAAATCATGCTCTGACTTCATCACATAACGGTTCACCATACGTGCATGCTACGGGAATCACAAACTTTAACACAAGTATTCTTTAAATTCACATTTACTCAACTAGAATGACTTTAATATTATCACCTCCATATCTCAAAACAATTATCATGCTTCAATCTTTTCTTAGTATTCAACACACTCAAAAGAAAGTTTCACAAATCTTGAATACCAAGCATATTATTATCAAGCAAATTACCATGCTATTAAGAGACTCTCAAAATAATTTTAGTGAAACATGAGAGATCAATAGTTTCTTTAAAACAAATCCACCACCATGCTCTAAAAGATCTAAGTGAAGCACATAGAGCAAAATTATAAATCTCAAAAGATATAAGTAAAGCACATAGAACAAAACTACTTAGCTCAAAAGATATAAGTGAAGCACATAGAGTATTCTATCAAATTTTAATTCATGTATGTCTCTCTAAAAAGGTGTGTACAGAAAGGATGATTGTGGCATACTAATACACAAAGACACAAGTAATACAAGACGCTCCAAGCAAAACACATATCATGTTGGTGAATAAAAATATAGCTCCAAATAAATTACCGATGGAAGTGGACGAAAGAGGGGATGCCTTCCGGGGCATCCCCAAGCTTTGAATTTTTGGTGTCCTTGGATTATCTTGGGGGTGCCATGGGAATCCCCAAGCTTAGTCTCTTGCCACTCCTTGTTCCATGATCCATCAAAAGAATTCTCCCAAAACTTGAAAACTTCACAACACAAAACTCAAAATAGAAAACTCGTGAGCTCCGTTAGCGAAAGAAAACAAAAGACCACTTCAAGGTACTGTAATTAACTCATTATTTATTTATATTGGTGTTAAACCTACTGTATTCCAACTTCTCTATGGATTATAAACTATTTTACTAACCATAGATTCATCAAAATAAGCAAACAACACACAAAAAACAGAATCTGTCAAAAACAGAACAGTCTGTAGTAATCTGTAGCTAGCGCAATATCTGGAACCCCAAAAATTCTAAAATAAATTTCTGGAAGTGAGGAATTTATCTATTAATCATCTGAAAAAATAATTAACTAAATAGCACTCTTCAAATAAAAATTACAGCAGTTCTCGTGAGCGCTAAAGTTTCTGCTTTTTACAGCAAGTTCAACAAGACTTTCCCCAAGTCTTCCCAATGGTTCTACTTGGCACAAACACTAATTAAACACAAAAAACAGACCCAAAACAGATGATAAATAATTTATTTATTACTAAGGAGGAGCAAAAAGAAAGGAATAAAAATAAAATTGGGTTGCCTCCCAACAAGCGCTATCGTTTAACGCCCCTAGCTAGGCATAAAAGCGAGGATAGATCTAGGTATTGACATCTTTGGTTTTGGAGAAAAAGAGAGCAAACTTGTTATCTATGGAATTAATCTTTCTATTTTGACAGAGCACATGTCCATTAATGGTAGAAGAAAGATTAAGAATGTTGCGGAAATTGGCATCTAGGCTAGCTTTTATCTCTTTAATAGATTCGTTTTGATAAGAAAGTAAGAGAGATGTAATTTCAGTTTTCTCATTAATGGGGTGCCCAAATATTGTTTTCATCCTCTCATAGGTATCTATGGGGTCCCCTTTAATAAAAGCCCCCTCGAAAATAGAATCTAAGACTTGTTTGAACGAAGCGGGTAGCCGAACATAAAAGCTTTTTAAGTAAACCTCAATTTGATATTGGGGTACATAGCTAGCCCGGATCCTTAACAGCCTATCCCAAGCATCTTTCAAAGATTCATCAAGTAAATAACGAAAAATTCCAGAATCATCTTCATCAAAATTACTAAGGTTCTCATTGATAACTCCGGTAAGTTGTTCTATAGCATTCCGATTTATGAGTTTAGATAAGATAGCATGATTGTCTAAAGCACTAGAACTTGGGAGAGAACCCCCAACTCTTTTTGGTTTTGACATGGCGAGGGAAAAGAGGCAAACAGAAAAAGAGAGGGAGGATAGAGAGAGAGAGGGCGAATAAAACGGCAAGGGTGAAGTGGGGGGAGAGGAAAACGAGAGGCAAATGACAAATAATGTAATGCGAGAGATAGGGATTGCGACGGGTACTTGGTATGTTGACTTTTTGCGTAGACTCCCCGGCAACGGCGCCAGAAATCCTTCTTGCTACGTCTTGAGCTTGCGTTGGTTTTCCCCGAAGAGGAAGGTATGATGCAGCAGAGTAGCGTAAGTATTTCCCTCAGTTTTTGAGAACCAAGGTATCAATCCAGTAGGAGGCCACGCTCAAGTCCCTCGTACCTGCACAAAGCGATAGCTACTCGCAACCAACGCGATTAGGGGTTGTCAATCCCTTCACGGTCACTTACGAGAGTGAGATCTGGTAGATATAATATTTTTGGTATAAAGATGCAAAGTAAAAAGTAAAGGCAAAGTAAAAAAGCAAAGCAAGATTAAAGTGATGGAGATTGATATGATGAGAATAGACCCGGGGGCCATAGGTTTCACTAGTGGCTTCTCTCAAGAGCATAAGTATTCTACGGTGGGTGAACAAATTACTGTTGAGCAATTGACAGAATTGAGCATAGTTATGAGAATATCTAGGCATGATCATGTATACAGGCATCACGTCCGTGACAAGTAGACAAAAACGATTCTGCATCTATTACTATTACTCCACTCATCGACCGCTATCCAGCATGCATCTAGAGTATTAAGTTAAAACAGAGTAACGCTTTAAGCAAGATGACATGATGTAGAGAGATAAATTCATGCAATATGAAATAAACCCCATCTTGTTATCCTCGATGGCAACGATACAATACGTGCCTTGCTGCCTCTTCTGTCATTGGGTAAGGACACCGCAAGATCGAACCCAAAGCTAAGCACTTCTCCCATGGCAAGAACTACCAATCTAGTTGGCCAAACCAAACGGATAATTCGAAGAGACTTGCAAAGATAACCAATCATACATAAAAGAATTCAGAGAAGATTCAAATATTATTCATAGATAGACTTGATCATAAACCCTCAATTCATCGTTCTCAACAAACACACCGCAAAAAGAAGATTACGTCGAATAGATCTCCACAAGAGAGGGGGAGAACTTTGTATTGAGATTCAAAGAGAGAGAAGAAGCCATCTAGCTACTAACTATGGACCCGAAGGTCTGAGGTAAACTACTCACACTTCATCGGAGGGGCTAGGATGATGTAGAAGCCCTCCGTGATGACGGCCCTCTTCTGGCGGAGCTCCGGAACAGGCCCCAAGATGGGATCTCGTGGATACAGAAAGTTGCGGTGGTGGAATTAGGTTTTTGGTCCTGTTCTGATCGTTTGGGGGTACGTGTGTATATATAGGAGGAAGGAGTACGTCGGTGGAGCTCCGAGGGGCCCAGAAGGCAGGGGGGCACGCCCTAGGGGGGGCGCCCCCCACCCTCGTGACCGCCTCTTTTGTTCCTTGGAGCAGGGTCCAAGTCTCCTGGATCATGTTCGGTGAGAAAATCACATTCCCGAAGATTTTATTCCGTTTGGACTCCGTTTGATATTCCGTTTCTTCGAAACACTGAAATAGGCAAAGACAACAATTCTGGGATGGGCCTCCGGTTAATAGGTTAGTCCCAAAAATAATATAAAAGTGGAAAATAAAGCCCAATATAGTCCAAAACAGTGGATAATATAGCATGGAGCAATCAAAAATTATAGATACGTTGGAGACGTATCAGTCACCTTATTATTGGGCCAGGCCCATGTATTTTCGAAATACTTAAGTATAGGCTGTTTTTAGAGTCCGTATGTGTGGGGAAACAAGAGTTAGGGTTGGTTTCGGACCCCTCCTCCAAGGGCCACGAAATCCCCCCCTCTTCCTCCTTATATACAGCCCTTAGGGTGTCATTTAGACTTCGGGTTTTGTTTAGATTAAAAGTTCGCCATAGCTGCAACTTCGCATACTTCGTTTGTGTCCAACGACCAGACCAAGACATCACAGAACCCCACCTTGATCAATAAAGCTTTCATCTTATATTCGCAATATCCAGATTGCAATCTCAGTTTCTTGCTTGTTCTTCGTTTGCTCGCAGGAAACAAACCCTCGTGGTCAGGTTGATCGTGCTCCCGCGTGGTCAATAACCCCTCGGAAATTGGTTTAGCGATTGCTAAGGCACGACGTCTCGCACGTTCGTAGTCAAATCGTCAAGGTCGACTCACACAGAAACGATTGCCACCATCTCATCGAAACATCAGGACACCTTCGCCTCTATCAACTAGGGTTTAAGAGGAGATGGTGTTGTTGAAGATGTTGATGGAGATTGCACTCCCCAAGATGGGAGAGTTGTTGGTGATGATGATGACGATGATTTCCCCCTCCGGGAGGCAAGTTCCTCCGGCGGAATCGCTCTGCCGGAGGGTAAAAGTGCTCCTGCCCAAGTTCTGCCTCGAGACGGCAGCGCTCCGTCCCGAAAGTCCCCTCTTTATTTTTTCTAGGTCAAAATGACTTATATACCAGAAGATGGGAACCAGAGGTGGGCCAAGGGGAGCACAACCCACCAGGGTGCGCCTGGGCTCCCTGGCGCCCCCAGGTGGGTTGTGCCCACCTGGTGGGCCCCCTCTGGCACTGTCGGTGCACAAAAGGAGGGGCCCTATTTTGTATCCCTTTACTTGTGTGCGGGCAGTTGGAGCCGCGCCTGCGGCCATACCTAGCGGGGAAGAGGAAGGAAGCAAAGCCACAAGACAACCGGAGCAATGCCAAGCCAGAAACACGAAGAGCAGAAGGGCGAGGTGAACTCCCCCGGCAAGGCCCTTGCCAGGGCGGCCTCCACAGCCCCGGCAAGAACCTTGTCGGGGCAACTTGCCCAACACCAGCAGAGCCGCCACCCTTGAGCCCAAGAGTTCCAACACCATCAACCACTCTGGATCCAAGGCTCGGGAGGCACCTCCATGGTGGCATGCAGATCTTTGTGGAGACCAGAAGCACACATGACTAGATGATAACCAGAAGACAACGATCCTCGACAAGATCCTTGCCAAGGATACCCACGAGACCCCTGGCAAGACCCTGGCTGGGGACGACCACGATGCCACGGCAAGACCCTTGCCAAGGCCCCGGCAAGACTCTTGCCGAAGACATCCGCGGGGCCGCAGCCCGGCCCGCACCCGCCAAAGCTCCATCACCTTCCCAACACAGCGGCCAGCCCGCCAACAAGGCAGGCACCTGCGTGGCGACGTGCAGCTTCCAAGCCAACCCAACAAGCACCCACGTGGTGGCTTGCGGATCTTCATGAAGACTCTGCCACCGCACCAACTCAGCAGCCAGCTAGCCAGCATGGCACTACACGCCTTGTTAGTTCAGACGCGCGTCGAAGCCAGGCGAGGCGGCGACAGCTGGGATGAGCTTCCTTGCCGTCCCCGATAAAGCAAGAAGGGCATGTAGGCAGCGCATTAAATGCGTTTGTCCTACGGTGCCAGGAGATAGACTCGACTACTGTATAGCTTTCCACCTCCTATGTGCCACTGTGGCAGCCCCTTTGACTATAAAAGGATGCCCGCAGCGTACTGGGGTGGATTCAGATATTTTGGACCCTGCACGCTTTGTAGCTAGTCCAAGAACACCAGATAAACATAAACCAGCAGGAGTAGGGTATTACGCATCACTTGCGGCCTGAACCTGGATAATCCCCCCGCGTTGATCTCTCAATCCCACTCTTTTCACAGCCCCGCGCCTGCCAACCGTAGCAAAAGGGATTCCTCGTGATCTCGTAGGTGTTGTTTACCCCGATAGACACTTATTGGCTCCAATATTTCTCATATATTCCGTAAAAATTCCCCGTGAAAAAGTTTCAGCTCATTTGGAGTTCTGGAGAATAGGTGGCCTGACGTAGCTTTTTTCAGGTCCAGATTTCTAGCTATCGGAATTCTCCCTCTTTCCGTGTACCTTGCATATTATGAGAGAAAAGGCATTATAATTACTCCAAAAAACATTATTATGCATAAAAACATTATAAATAACAGTAGGTAAACATGATGCAAAATGGACGTATCACAACTACACGATCATGAAAAGCAATATGACAATGATGGTGCGTGTCATAATAGCGGGAAGTTGCATGGCAATATATCTCAGAATGACTATGGGAATGCCATAATAGGTAAGGTGGCTTTTTTGAGGAAGGGTATATGGGGGGTTTAATGCACCGGCGAAAGTTGCACGGTACTAGAGAGTTTAGCAATGGTGGAAGGGTGAGAGTGCGTATAATCCATGGACTCAACATTAGTCATAAAGAACCCACATACTTATTGCAAAAGTTTATTAGCCATCGAAGCAAAATACTAATGTGCATGCTCCTAGGGGGATAGATTGGTAGGAAAAGACCATCGCTCGTCCCCGACCACCAATCATAAGGAAGACAATAAAAAATAAATCATGCTCTAACTTCATTGCATAACGATAGACCATACGTGCATGCTTCGGGAATCACAAACTTTAACACAAGTATTTATACTAATCCACAATTACTCTCTAGCATGACTCTAATATCACCATATTTATAGCTAAAAACAAATGCAAGGAATCAAACTTCTCATATATTCAATGCTCTTTATGAAAGTTTTTATTATATCCCTCTTGGATGCCCATCATATTAGGACCAAATTCATAACCTAAGAAAATTGCCATACTATTTTAAGACTCTCAAAATAATATAAGTGAAGTATGAGAGTTCATCATTTTCTACAAAATAAAACCACCACCCTGCTCTAAAAAGATATAGGTGAAGCACTAGAGCAACTAACTAGCTCAAAAGATATTAGTGAAGCACATAGAGTATTCTAATAAATTCATAATTAATGCATGTCCCTCTCAAAAGGTGTGTATAGCAAGGATGATCGTGGCAAACTAAAAAGCAAAGACTCATATAATACAAGATGCTCCAAGCAAAACACATATCATGTGGTGATTAAAAAATAGCCTCAAGTAAATTTACCTATGGATTGAAGACAAAAGAGGGGATGCCATCCCGGGCATCCCCAAGCTTAGATGCTTGGTTGTCCTTGAATATTACCTTGGGGTGCCTTGGGCATCACCAAGCTTAGGCTCTTGCCACTCCTTGTTCCATAGTGCATTAATTCTTAACCCAAAACTTGAAAACTTCACAACACAAAACTCAACAGAAAACTCGTAAGCTCCGTTAGTATAATAAAATCACCACTTTAGGTTCTATTGTGAACTAATTCTAAATTTTTGTGTTATATCTACTATATTACAACTTCTCCATGGTTCATACCCCAATATACTACCCATAGATTCATCAAAATAAGCAAACAACACAAAGAAAACAAAATCTATCATACATAGAACAATCTGTAGTAATATGGAAATTTCGTATACTTTTATAACTCAAAAAATTCTGAAAAATTAGGACAATCTAGGAAATTTGTATACAATAAAGTGGAAAAAATTCAGAATTTTTCACCGCTTTAGCAAATCAGATCAATTCTGTTACTGGGAGCAAAAGCTTCTATTTTTTTAGCAAAATGAAATCAACTATCACCATGGAACACCCCAAAGGTCTTACTTGGCACAAACACTAATTGAAACACTAAAACACAATTACTACAGAAGTAATAATGTGTATTTATTGAAAAATAGAAGCAAAAACAAAAAACACAAAATAAAATTGGGTTGCCTCCCAACAAGCGCTATTGTTTTACGCCCCTAGCCAGGCATAATGCAAAGATCTATGTATTGTCATCTTTGGTATTCAATTCCTAAATTGCACATCTATCCTTCCTATGGCTTTCATTAGGTTCGTTGATGATCACACTCCTAGGTGGGAAACCAAGAAATTCATTCGTAGGAATTGGTTCCTAAATAACATTCATAAAGCTAGGGCAAATACTTATCATCTTAAGATCTTCATTTCCTTTACTAGATGATCCACCCTTATTTTTAGGAACATAAATGAACTTAGTAGTTTTGTTAGGAGGAAATTTTGGAGTAGTTTTGACAGTGGCAAAAGCAAAACCCAAATTGGTAATAATATCTTATAGCTTATCTATTCTAGCGGATCCGTGTTCTACCCTTTCATTAATTATAGGTTCTTTCTCTTTTAGGGATTTTAAGGCGATTCCTACCTTGGATCCAAATTGAGTAATATTGTTATGAATCTTCTAATCCAAATTTTCAATAAGCTCTTCGATAGAAATTTTATTTTTAATGATATCAAGCCTTTGCATCACATGTTCCAAAGTTAAAGTTGTCTCATTAATCATGATTGGTGCTGATCCTACCAAATTTACCATTGTAAGCACCCATAGGGTGACTACCTAAGAAATTACCCCCAATGATAGTGTCTAGCACAAATCTATACCAAGTAGTAAATCCCACATAATTTTTTTGAAGAAGAACGGTAGTGGATTTCTTACGAGTAGTTCTATTTTCAGCATCGCAAATTCAATACCAAGCATCCTTTAAATTTTCTCCCCCTTTGTTTAAAATTAAGAACCTCACTCTCCAGGGCACTAATTATGATTGAAGGACTAACCATGAAAACAAAGCAAGCAATATAGCACAAGAGAAAATGAAAAGACGAACGGAAAGAAGGCGAATAAAAAGGCAAATGTTTTTGTGTTTTTGTAAAAACTTTTTAGAAGTGGGGGGATAAAAACGAGAGGCAAATGAAAAATAATGTAATTCAAGAGATGAGAGTTTATGATAGGTACTTGGTAGGCTTGATGTAGAACCTCCCCGATAACAGCGCAAAAAAAATCTTCCTGCTACTTCTTGAGCTTGCATTGATTTTTCCCTTGCAGAGGAAAGGGTGATGCAACAAAGTAGAGATAAGTATTTCCCTCAGTTAAGAACCAAGGTATCAATCCTGTAGGATGCACAAGCAAGTCCCTAATATATGCACCCGCACAAACTAACAAACACTTGCACTCAACGTGAAAAAGGGTTGTCAATCCCTTCATGGTCACTTGCAAGAGTGAGATCTAATAGAGATAGATATAAAAGATAAGTAAAAGGTAAAATAAAGTAAATACAAATAAATTGCAGCAAGGTATTTTTGGGTTTTTGGTTTTATAGATCTGAAAATATATGATGGAAAATAGACCCGGCGGCCATATGTTTCACTAGAGGCCTCTCTCTTGAAGAAATCATATGGTGGTTAAACAAATTACCGTTGAGCAATTGATAGAAAAGCGCAAAGTTATGACGATATCTAAGGCAATGATCATGAATATAGGCATCACGTCCGTGACAAGTAGAACGACTCCTGCCTGCATGTATTGCTATCACTCCACAAATCGATCGCTATCCAACATGCATCTAGAGTATTTTAAGTTCGTCAGAAAGGAGTAACGCCTTAGGCAAATGACATGATGTAGAGGGATAGATCTAATCAATATGGTAAAACCCCCATCTTTTTATCCTTAATGGCAACAATACAATACGTGCCTTGCCACCCATACTGTCACTGGGTGAGGACACCACAGATTGAACCCATCACAAATCACCTCTTCCATTGAAAGAAAAACTAATCTAGTAGGCCAAACCAAATCGATAGATTAGAGAGAAATAGAAAACTATCTTAATCATGCATAAAAGAGTTCAGAAAAGACTCAAATAATATTCATAGATAATCTGATCATAAATCCACAATTCATGGGATCTTAACAAACACATCGCAAAAGAAGATTACATCGAGTAGATCTCTAAGAACATCGAGCGGAACATTGTATTGAAGTTCAAAGAGAGAGAAGAAACTAGTTACTAGCTATGGACCATTAGGTCCGTGATAAAATACTCATGCATCATTGGAAGGGCGGCAAGGTTGGTGTAGAGGCCCTTTGATGAAGGGTGGAACCCTAGGGGCTGATCTTTCACGATTGGAGCAGATTCTACGAAGAACACGAGGGGAAACACGAGGGGAAAATGAGAGAAATCACTCAAACCAACAAGATTCGATTACACATGTGCTAGATCCTTGAAACACAAAGAGATACACGATCCACTATCAACAAAGGATGATACAAGTAGCAAGTTCTTCTCTATGAGGAGGTCTTGATTGTCTTCTCGTTAGGGATCTTGAATCCAAGATGTATCTTCTCCGTAGAGGCCGCGGTCTCTCTCGATGGAGTAGATCCGGATGGTAGAGCAAAGCTCTATCTCACGAATGAGCTATCACAATCCTGACCCTAGAAATAGGGAGGAGAGGGAGTATATATAGTCTAAATGGGCGAAGGGGTACATGGGCCTCGGCCCAACACGCTGAGCACATACAAGCGTCAGTGGTCCGGCATCTACCGGACGTCCGGTGGCTCATGAGGGTCCGGTCATCCGATAGGTGTCGGACATCTGATGTTTTGGCTCTGATTAGGCGGCATCGGATTTCCGGAGGCATTCGATCGTTCGGTCATTGGTCGTTCGAAGGTTTTGAACTTCCGATAATTTCCCTTCTGTTGGGTGACATCGGATGTCCGGAGGGGCTCGGTCGTCCGGTCGCTGGGGTGTGTCGGACGTTCGGTCCGGATCGGTCGTCTGACCGCTGTAGCGTGCACAGGCTGGGACTCGGCCGGCTGGCTGGCGCTTCTAGGTGTCGCATGTCCGGTCCAGACCGGTCGTCCGATGGCTGTAGACTTCTAGCAGATCTTCTTCTTGTTCCTTGTACTTGGTGTCCTCGCCATCTTGTCCGTTGGGTGTAGATGATCCGTGATCTTCCTCCAAGCGCCTGATCACACATAGGGTTTCTGCTTGACGTATTAGCCATGTCTCATATGTAGGAAGTGGTAGTTCGGAGAGGAGAGAGTTCACCTTATCTTCGATAGCCTTTGCTCGAGCCCTTGTCATTGGTCCAAGTGGTGTCGTGGGAGGTAGGGCCATGTGGATGACCTTGGGATGCTCCGCATCATCTCCCCCCTGGCAAAGATCCGACCTCGGATCGAAAGCTTCATCACCATGTGATAGAGGCGAAGGTGTCCCGATGTTTCGATCAGATAGCAATCGTTTTCTATGAGAGTCGACTTTTACGATCTGACTACGAACGTGCGAAGACGTCGCGCCTTAGCAATCGCTAAACCAACTTCCGAGGGTTATTGACCACGCCGGAGCATGATCAACCTGACCATGAGGGTCTATTCCTGCGAGCAAAGCAAAGAACAAGCAAGAAACTAAGATTGCGATCTGGATATTGCGAATATAAGATGAAAGCTTTATTGATCAAGGTGGGGTTCCGTGACGTCTTGGTCTGGTCGTTGAACACAAACGAAGTACGTGAAGTTGCAGCTATGGCGAACTTTTAATCTAAACAAAACCCAAAGTCTAAACGATGCCCTAAGGGTTGTATATATGAGGAAGAGGGGGGAGGGGATTTCGTGGCCCTTGGAGCAGGGGTCCGAAACCAACCCTAACTCTTGTTTCCCCAGACATACGGACTCTAAAAACAGCCTATACTTAAGTATTTCGAAATTACATGGGCCTGGCCCAATAATAAGGTGACACATCACCTAGAATAGCCTCCGGACGAAATTTATGAAGTGGCATGTTGTATATTTCGTCCAAGGCTTCATGCGCTCCTTATGGTGGCTTGAAAGTCCTGAAATCGTCACTTGCAACTCCGTTATTGTTCCCCTTGCGCATGCCATCATATCCATGCTTGGTCTTGCTCCAGTGTTCATCCCTCTTATCCATGCCAGGCCCTTCATTTGTAAGCAAAACAAATGTATCCAATTTAGGTAGCATCATATTCTCATGAACATTAGAATCGTTACCAAGAAACGAAAGTACCTGATAATTTAATTGGCGTGCGCAAGCTCTAGTAATTGGTCCAGTATATGTAGCAGTAGGGGCTGTGGGTGTAACAATGGTATTGATGTCCTCATCACCATGGTAGGGAGAGAGATCTTTGACATTGAAGACGTCGCTCATGTTGTACTTGTCGCACGGGAGGTCGATCTTGTAAGCATTGTCGTTGTAGCGTGCTAGCACCTTGAAGGGTCCGTCGGCTCGGGTAGGAGCTTGGATTTTTGTTCTTTGGGGAAGCGGTCCTTGCGAAGGTGTATCTACACGAGATCTCCAATGTTGAATATCATGGGTTGCTTGTTGATGTTGAGCTTGGTAGCGAGTCGTTGTACTTGGCGCTCGATGGTGTGCCTTGTATCTTCATGCATCTTCTTGAGATAGTTCACTCGTGCACTCACGTCCATATTGATGCGCTCTTGTAGTGGTAGAGGTAGTATGTATAATGGGGATAATGGTTTGAATCCATAGATGACCTCGAAGGGAGACATGCCGGTAGTAGAGTGTCGTGCTCAATTGTAGGCATACTCGGCAATGGGTAGGAACTCCTCCCACTCCTTGATGTTCTTCTTAATCAACACGCGTAGTAGAGTGGTGAGCGCTCGGTTCGTGACGTCCATTTTGCCGTTGGTTTGAGGATGGTATGACGAAGAGAACAAAAGCTTGTTCCGAGCTTGGCACATAAGGTCTTCCAAAAGTAGCTTAGAAACTTGACGCGCGGTCCGAGACGATCGTCTTTGGCACTCCATGTAGGCGCAAGATTTCCCTACTAAAAAGATTTGCAACACATGAAACATCATCTATATTGTTGCATGGGATGAAATGAGCCATCTTAGAGAATTGGTCCACAACAACAAACACAGAATCTTTGCCATTTTGAGTTCTAGGTAGACCAAGCACAAAGTCCATACTTATATCTTCTCATGTGTGATATGGAATAGGAAGTGGCATATAGATACCATGGGATTGAGCTTTCGACTTAGCTTCGCGACATGTAGAGCATCGGTTGGTCAAGCGTGAGACATCATGGAACATCTTGGGCGAAAAGTAGTTCTTTGAGAGTGTGGCGAATGTCTTGTCGCATCCAAAGTGTCCCATAAGTCCTCCTTCATGAGCCTCTTGCAAAAGTAACAAATGAAGAGGAGACTCGGGGATACAAAGCTTGTTAGCTCTCATAATATAATCATCCTTGATATAATAGCGTTCCCAAGACGTATGCATCAAACATTTGGCATAAGGAATAGCAAAAGTAGGATCATGCACATATAAGTCTTTTATGTGCTCAAAGCCAATGACATTCAATTCAAGTTGGGTAACAAGCATGTATTAACGGAAAAGCGCATCTTCCACAACGTTTTCCTTACCTTTGATGTACTTGATGACATAAGGAAACGACTCAATGAATTCACTCCACTTAGCATGATGATTGTTCGACTTAGCTTGACCCTTAAGATACTTAAGTGTTTCATGATCCGTGTGAAGAATGAACTCATGAGGCGGAGATAATGCTCCCAAATATGCAAGACTCTAACTAAAGCATATAGCTCTTTGTCATAGATGGGATAATTGAGCTGCACTCCTGAATTTTTTTCACTAAAGTAAGCTATGGGGTGCTTCTCTTGCATTAACACACCTCCTATTCCATAACCGCTAGCATCACAATGTGTCTCAAATGGTTTATCAAAGTTGGGTAATGCAAGCAAAGGGGCATGTGTAAGAAAATTCTTAACCTCATTAAATGTGGTATCTTGGGATGGTCCCCAAACAAAAGGTGCATTTTTCTTACTCAAAGCATGTAAAGGGGATGCAATAGTGCTAAAGTTCTTAATGAATCTTCGGTAGAAACCGGCTAAAGCAAGAAAAATACGCACTTGTTGCAAGTTGGTTAGTTGAGGCCAAGTTTTAATAGCATTGATCTTAGATTCATCTACATGAACACCATTAGAAGATACAATGAAAGCCAAGAAAACAAGCTTATCAATACCGAAAAGGCATTTGTCCATATTAGCATAAAGGCCTTTTCTAAGAGTTTGCAAAACAGTTCTAAGATGGGTGACATGATCTTTGACAAATTTTGATGCGGAGCATCCCACGGTCATCCCCATGACACTACCTCAACTATCCAAGCTCCAAGAGGACCCATGAAAAGAGCAAGGGATCGTGCTATTCAATCAGAGGTGACATCACTCCTACTTGAGCTTCCTTTGCATTCGAGTGAGACATGGCTACTTCCTAAGTCAGAAACACTATGCGTGATCAGGTACAATGCACAAGCCACGAAGCCGAAAGCCAAGGAAGAAGAAGAATCAGGCGTCAACTCTCTGGACGGCCCGAAACCACCGGCCAGAGCCCGGAACTTCCGGCCACCGGAACCTCCGGCTGCCCCAGAACTTCCGCCCTCCAACGACCCAGACCAGCCCGGGCGTGCCAACTCTCTGGTTAGCCCGGAACCAGCCCGGAACCTGGCCCGGACATTCCGGCCCCCGGAACCTCCTGCACGCCCGGACCTTTCGGCGCCCGGATGCCAGCCCAGATTCTCCCGTGCCAACTATCTGGTTAGGCTGGACCCTCCCTGGAACCTGGCCCGGAACCTCCAGCGCCCGGAACTTCCGGCCTTGCTCGGAACTTCCAGCCCTGCCTGCGCGTAGTGACTTGGGCCGAGGCCCGTGTACCCTTTCATCCCCGAGACTATATATACTCTTTCCCTACCTACGTTTTAGGGTTAGTGAAGTAGTAGCTCATTTGAGAAGCTTTGCTCTCCACTTGATCCCTTCTCCTTGGGAGTTCACGACCTCTATGGAGAAGATCCCCCAAGTGGATTCAAGACCCCTAATGGGAAGCCCCTCAAGACCTCCTCACGGAGAAGAACTTGCTACTTGCATCGTCCCTTGTTGTTTGTGGATCTTGCATCTCTTTATGTTTCGAGGATCTAGCACATGTGTAACTGGATCTTGTTGGTTTGAGTGATTTCTCCCGTGTTTCCCTTGTGTTTTCCCCGTGTGTTCCTCATGTTCTTTGCAGGATCTGCTCCTTTTGTGAAAGATCGGGTGTCTAGGATTCCACCCTACATCATCTTGGTATCATGAGCCACGTTGGTATCTTGTTTTCTAGCCTAATTTTGTTGTGTTTCATCCGAATTTTTACCCCCCCCCCCCCAAAATAGCCCTCCCAAAATTTTTGCGATTTGTTGGTGTGATGAAGTTTTGTTGGATTTGATCCGTGGATTTCGTGTGTGGCACATAGATCTAGCTTCCCCACCTTTCCCTCCACCTAATTTTTTTGCTGATCCCCTCAGATTTGTGTTTTTCCCGAAGTTTTTCTGCTCAATTCCACGACCAAATTTCCTATTCTTGCAGAATCGCGACCCCCAGAACTTTCGGCCCCGCCCGGACCTTCCGGCCACGCCCGGAACTTTCGAACCCTAGACCTTCCATCTGGCCTGGAACTTCCGGCCTAGACAGAAAGCCTGCGCATCTTTGATGACTTCCGCTACTTCGAGAACTACGACTATGGTGAAGTGGAATCTTCACCAATGTACTGAAGACCGTGCACTACGACATCGACGACAATCACATCATTTTGACACTCTCAACCGTAAGCAAGGATGGTAACTTCGATGACATCCTCGCCTTGCCATTGCATTGATAACCACATGGCCTTCCTTTTTGCGTCACTTACCCATCGAGACTAGCCTTTGGGTATTGCCGACAACATCACTTGTGCAGATTAGTGATCATCATCTTGTTGCATATATCATATCATCTTGGTATCCATATCTTGATATCATCTCTTGTGTCACAAGGTTGTCATAGCATATACACAATTGCTATCTTGGTTCTTGAAGTTTTGCATGAGAAAGAGCTCAAAAGAGAAAGAGCCAAACAAGCTTTTAAGCAAAAGGGAAAGATAAGCGAAGAGCTTTTAAGCAAGAACCATAGCATCATACTACATTAAGATTTTCATACTCGATCATCTTGGATCATATCATCGGAATACCATACATATAGCATACTTGGGATAGATGTCGTTGCATTTTTTCTTTATAGGTTGTGCACAAGTTCCGTATCCGCCTATTGTGCAATCATGCTAGCATCTCTCTAGTGTTGTGCAACAAGAGCATTTTCGTGGATCCCACATTTTGGCTCCTTCCTTGGTTGCACGACCCCATTTATTTATCAGTGTGTGTGTTTCCATGTACCATATCTTGCTATTGGTATACTTGTTGCATTGCAAATTTGTGAATCTTTTCCAACATTATTGAGTCTCACTAACGATTGCATCAATTTTGTGCCACCATCCTAACCAAGCTCCACTATAAGCTTTATTTGTGTAGGTGTGAGAACCGATAAGAATTGGTACCAATTGTGCTATTTCCATGTTACGTCATTGAGTGATCTTTGATCCACCCTCAACATCGGTCAAGGTACATTTGGTATAAGTCCTTCTCCTTCTCCCACTCACACATTTTCTTGAAATGATGGATAGGCGAAGCTCTTCTACCAATCCACTCTTCATCGAGCAAGACGAGGACCCGAACAACTACGTTACCAAGCTCCACCTCTTTGGTACACAATGAGCTTTGCATCAAGAACAACAAGCATTGAGCAACCACATCGACAATCTCGCCACTGACTTGCGACTCTCCAACCAACGTACAAGAGACTACTTCGACAACAAGCTCGACGAACAAAAACAAGAGAACAATGCAAGAATGGACGAGATTCGTGCCTTGTTGGTCAACCGCTCTTCTACCACTTCATCCTATTCAAGACGGAGTCACTCAAGTCGACACTCCTCAGACAACTCAAGTATGCCAACATTGAACACTCTTCGCCAAGCCGTGCGCCAAGACTGTCAAGCAAACCACAATCCTCTACACGACACCGATCATCAAGAGCAACTATGAGCGCAAGAACATCGACATCGTCAAAATCAAGCTGCCCTTGCTATTCCATATGCTAAATGTTTGACGCATACATCTTGGGAACAATGTTACATCAAAGATGATTATATTATGAGAGCTAACAAACTATGTATCCCCAAGTCTTGTCTCCGTTTGTTACTTTTGTAAGAGGCTCATGGAGGAGGACTAATGGGGCACTTTGGGCGCGACAAGACATTCACTACGCTCTCCAAGAACTATTTCTGGCCCAAGATGCTTCACGACGTCTCACGCTTCACCAACCGGTGCTCTACATGCCACAAAGCTAAGTCTAAAGCTCAATCCCATGGTCTCTATATGCCTCTTGCAATTCCGTATCACCCATGGGAAGATGTTAGCATGGATTTTGTGCTTGGGTTGCCTCGAGCTAGAAATGGCAAAGATTCCGTGTTTGTTGTTGTGGAACGATTCTCTAAGATGGCTCATTTCGTCCCTTGCAACAAGATAGACGATGCTTCACATGTTGCAAATCTTTTTTGTAGAGAAATCTTGCGCCTCCATGGAGTTCCAAAGACTATTGTCTCGGACCGCGACGTCAAGTTCTTGAGCTACTTTTGGAAGACTCTATGCGCCAAGCTCAGAATCAAGCTTTTGTTCTCCTCGGCATACCACCCACAAACCGACAGCCAAACGGAGGTGACAAACCGAACACTCCCCACTCTACTTCGCGTGTTGATCAAGAAGAACATTAAGGAGTGGGAGGAATGCTCACCTATCGCCGAGTACGCCTACAACCACGCAAGACATTCGACTACCGGCAAGTCCCCCTTTGAGGTCGTCTATGGTTTGAACCCGTTGTCCCCATTGGACATTCTTCCTCTACCACTACAAGAGCACTTCAACATGGACGCGAGTGCTTGAGTGAGCTACCTCAAGAAAATGCATGAAGATACAAGGCACACCATCGAGCGCCAAGTACAACGACTCGCGACCAAGCTCAATGTCAACAAGCAACCCATGATATTCAACATTGGAGATCTTATGTGGCTACACCTTTGCAAGGAACGCTTCCCCAACGAACGCAAGTCCAAACTATTACCACGAGCCGATGGACCCTTCAAGGTGCTTGAGCGCTACAACAACAATGCCTACAAGATCAACATCCCACGCGACAAGCACTCTGTGAGCGACATCTTCAACGTCAAAGATCTCGCCCCGTAGCATGGTGATGAGGATTTTGATCCGAGGTCGGATCTTTCCCAAGGGGGGAGATGATGCGGAGCTTCTCACGATCATTCCCGTGGACACTACCTCAACTATCCAAGCTCCAAGAGGACCCATCACAAGAGCAAGGTCTTGTGCTATTCAATCCGAGGTGACGTCAGTCCTACTTGAGCTTACTTTTCATTCGAGTGAGACATGGCTACTGCCTAAGTCAGAAACACTATGCGCGATCAGGTACAATGCACAAGCCACGGAGCTGAAAGCTGAGGAAGAAGAAGAATCAGGCGTCAACTCTTTGGACAGCCCGGAACCTCCGGCTAGAGCCCGGAACTTCCGGCCGCCCCGAAACTTCCGGCCTCCGACGACCCAGACCAGCCCAGGCGTGCCAACTCTCGGGTTAGCCCGGATCCAGCCTGTATCGTCCGACCCCCGGAACCTCCGGCACGCCTGGACCTTCCGGTCCCCGGACGCCAAACCAACTTCTCCCGTGCCAACTCTCTGGTTAGGCCGGACCCTCCCTGGAACCTCCGGCGCCTGGAACTTCCGTCCTCGCCCGGAACTTCCGGCCCTGCCTGCGCATAGTGACTTGGGCCGAGGCCCTTTTACCCTTTCGTCCCCGAGACTATATACTCTTCTCCTACCTACGTTTTAGGGTTAGCGAAGTAGTATCTCATTTGAGAAGCTTTGCTCTCCATAGCCTCTACGAAGAAGATCCCCCAAGTGGATTCAAGACCCCTAACGGGAAGACCCCTCAAGACCTCCTCACGAAGAACTTACTACTTGTATCGTCCCTTGTTGTTTGTGGATCTTGTACCTCTTTGTGTTTCAAGGATCTAGCACATGTGTAACCGGATCTTGTTTGTTTGAGTGATTTCTCCCGCGTTTTCCCCGTGTTTCCGTTGTGTTTTCCCCTTGTGTTCCTCGTGTTCTTCGCGGGATCCGCTCGTTTCGTGAAAGATAGGGCGTCTAGGGTTCTACCCTACATCAGATTTTCTAAATACAAAAATATCGTCAAAGTAAACCACAACAAATACACCAATGAAAGGGTGAAGAACAAAATGCATCACACACATAAAGGTGCCGGGTGCTTCGGATAAACCCATTGGCATGACTAACCATTCATACAAGCCAAACTTGGTTTTAAAAGCAATTTTCCATTCATCACCTTCTTGGATGCGTATTTGATAGTAGCCACTTTAAGACCAATTTTAGAGAAAATGGTGGCTCCGCTAAGCTCATCTATCATGTCGTCTAAGTGTGGAATGGGGTAGCGATATCTAACCATGATAGCATTGACAGGATGACAATCGGAACACATGCAAAATGTACCATATTTCTCGGGAACAAGGATTACCGGGATGGCACATGGGCTCAAGCTTTCTCTTACATGGCCATTGTCGATGAGTTGTTGTACTTGCCATTGGATATCCTTGGTTTCCTCATGGTTGACGCGGTAGGGAGCCTTGTTAGGATGAGGTGCTCCGGGGATGAGGTCGATGCGGTGTTCGATGTCTCGAAGAGGAGGTAGACCCAGAGGTAGCTCGTCGATAAATACATCTTGGAATTCCTGCAATAGAGAATATAACTCTAAAGGTAGATTGTGAGAGGTGTTAGTTTTTGTTGTCTCGTCCTTGCACAAAAGGACATAGTGCATAAAACTGGATGGGTTCTCACACACTTCTCTCATCTCACTTTTGGTGGCAAATAGCACTAGGTTTTACTTTTCACTCATCTGGAGGCACTCATGTTGGGCTTGTGGCTCTCACTCCCTTTGGAATGGCTCACTCTCTCACTATTCTCTCCATGATGGTTGGTAGCTTGCTTGTCGGTGATCACTTGGCTTGGAGACATAGGTGATACATCTCCAACGTATCTATAATTTTTGATTGCTCAATGCTATTATATTATCTATTTTGGATGTTAATGGGCTTCATTTTACACTTTCATATCATTTTTGGGACTAACCTACTAACCGGAGGCCCAACCCAAATTGCTGTTTTTTTGCCTATTTTAGGGTTTCGAAGAAAAGGAATATCAAACGGAGTCCAAACGGAATGAAACCTTCAGGAACGTGATTTTCTCAACAAACGTGATCCATGAGACTTGGAGTGGGCGTCAAGAAACAAGGGAGGAAGGCACGAGGCAGGGGGCGTGCCCTCCACCCTCATGGGCCCTCCGTTGCTCCACCGACGTACTTCTTCCTCCTATATATATCCACGTACCCCCAAACATCCAGGAGCACCACCAAAACCTAATTCCACCACCGCAACCTTCTGTACCCGAGAGATCCCATCTTGGGGCCTTTTCCGGAGCTCCACCGGAGGGGGCATTGATCATGGAGGGCCTCTACATCAACTCCATGGCCTCTCCGGTGATGTGTGAGTAGTTTACTTCAGACCTACGGGTCCATAGTTATTAGCTAGATGGCTTCTTCTCTCTCTTTGGATCTCAATACAACCCTCGATCTTCTTGGAGATCTATTCGATGTAATCTTCTTTTGCGGTGTGTTTGTCGAGATCCGATGAATTGTGGGTTTATGATCCACATTATCTATGAACAATATATGATTCTCCTCTAAATTCCTTTATGTATGATTGGCTTATCTTTGCAAGTCTCTTCGAATTATCAGTTTGGTTTGGCCTACTAGATTGATATTTCTTGCAATGGGAGAAGTGTTTAGCTTTGGGTTCAATCTTGCGGTGCTCGATCCCAGTGACAGAAAGGGAACCGACACATATTGTATTGTTGCCATCGAGGATAAAAAGATGGGGTTTATATCATATTGTATGAGTTTATCCCTCTACATCATGTCATCTTCCTGAAAGCATTACTCTGTTCTTATGAACTTAATACTCTAGATGCATGTTGGATAGCTATCGATGTGTGGAGTAATAGTAGTAGATGCAGAATCGTTTTGGTCTACTTGTCTCGGACATGATGCCTATATACATGATCATACCTAGATATTCTCATAACTATGCTCAATTCTATCAATTGCTCGACAGTAATTCGTTGACCCATCGTAATACTTATGCTCTTGAGAGAAGCCACTAGTGAAACCTATGGCCCCCGGGTCTATCTTCCATCATATTAATCTTCCAACACTTTGTTATTTCCTTTGCCATTCATTTTACTTTGCATCTTTATTTCTCTTTATCATAAAAATACCAAAAATATTATCTTATCATATCTATCAGATCTCACTCTCGTAAGTGACCGTGAAGGGCTTGACAACCCCTTTATCGCGTTGGTTGTGAGGTTCTTATTTGTTTGTGTAGGTGCGTGGGACTTGAGCATGATCTCATACTGGATTGATACCTTGGTTCTCAAAAACTGAGGGAAATACTTACGCTAGTTTGCTGCATCACCCTTTCCTCTTCAAGGGAAAACCAACGCGGTGCTCAAGAGGTAGCAAGAAGGATTTCTGGCGCTGTTGACGGGGAGATTCGCGCCAAGTCAAGTCAAGATTTGACTCCCAACAACGAGTCATTTCTGGCGCCATTACCAAGTCAAAACGTACCAAGTACCCATCACAAACTCTTATCCCTCACATTACATTATTTGTCATTTGCCTCTCGTTTTCCTCTCCCCCACTTCACCGTTGTTGTTTTATTCGCCCTCTCTTTTTTCGTTCGCCTCTTTCCCGTTTGCTTTGATGTCTTACTTGGCTCGTTTGCTCATTTGGTTGGAATAATTGTTTATTTATTGATAAACAAAGAACCTAAGATCTATGGATCCTCATCCGCTTGCTAATCTTTTTAACAGATCCAATTATGATGAACTAACTGCTAGTGAGTTTTGTGCACTAGATTATCTTTATGAAGTTTTGCTTGAAATTCGTGAATATGAAAATTGTGATGAAGTACTTTATGAAGTGATTCACGATAGATCTTTGAATAAAAAGCAGGATTGAAATGATGATATTAAAAATTCTATTAATGTCAGTTGTGCTAATAATTTACAAAACCCTAAGCTTGGGGATGCTAGTTTTGCTATGTCTACTACTTGTTGCAATGATCATGATTGGGGTGATTCTTATTTTGATCTTGAAAGTTTATTTAAGCCCCATGATGAATATGAGATTGATAATAGTGTTTGCAATACTATTGAAAGTTGGTTTGGAAGAGTGTCAAATTTAGATCCCACATATTTGGAGAATGTTCAATCTTATGAAAATTTTCATAAAAGTGGGTTTGGAGAAGTCATGACTTTAGTTAATGTTAATCCCACTATTTTGGAAGAGTGTCAACTTTGCATGCATGTGGATCGTGTTGAAAATATTTTATGTGATAGCTATTTTGTTGAATTTTCTTATGATCCTACATGTAATTATTATGAAATAGGAAAATATGGTGGTAGAAATTTTCATGTTACTAAATTACCACTCGTTATGTTGAGATTGCTACTGTTTCTTTCCGCTTTCTTGCATATGCTAGTTTTTTCTTGCCTTGATAATTTGGTTGCCTATAAGATGCCTATGCATAGGAAGTATGTTAGACTTATATGTGTTTGTCACGTGTTTTATGATGCTCTCTTTGTGTTTCAATTCTTGTCTTTCATGTGAGCATCGTTGAAATCTTATGCCTAACTATAAGGCTTTAAGGAAAAGCACTTGTTGGGAGACAACCCAATATTTTTACTTGATGTTACTTAAAAAATAATTTATCTAGCCTCTGTTTTGGTTGTGTTTTTGTGTTTGATTAGTGTTTGTGCCAAGTAGAACCGTTGGGGAGACTTGGGGAAATTCTTTTTGATCTTGCGCTGTAAAAAACAGAAACTTTAGCGCTCACGAGAATCGGTGCCATTTTTATTTGGAAGCTGATATTTAGTTAATTCTTTTTGAAGATGATTAATAGATAAATTTGTCACGTCCAGCAATTTATTTTAGAATTTTTGGGGTTCCATAAGTATTCGAAACCTACATATTACTACAGATTGTTCTATTTTTGACAGATTCTGTTTTTTCTTGTGTTGTTTTCTTATTTTGATGAATCTATGGCTAGTAAAAGAGTTTATAAACCATAGAGAAGTTGGAATACAGTAGGTTTAACACAAATATAAATAAAGAATGAGTTCATTACAGTACGTTGAAGTGGTGGTTTGTTTTATTTCGCTAACGGAGCTCACGAGATTTTCTATTTTTAGTTTTGTGTTGTGAAGTTTTCAAGTTTTGGATAAAGATTCGATGAATTATGGAACAAAGAGTGGCAAGAGCCTAATATTGGGGATGCCCATGGCACCCCAAGGTAAAATTCAAGGACACCAAAAAGCCTAAGCTCGGGGATGCCCCGGAAGTCCCCTCTTTCGTCTTCGTCTATCGGTAACTTTACTTGGAGCTATATTTTTATTCACCACATGATATGTGTTTTGCTTGGAGCGTCTTGTATAATTTGAGTATTTGCTTTTAGTTTACCACAATCATCCTTTCTGACACACCTTTTGAGAGAGACTCATATTGTAGCGACCAGACCTCAAACGGTCCAATCTCTGTGCTCCGGTGTCATCCCTAGCTTCTGGCATTGCACTAGGGTAACTTCATGTGTGCATCATGTTTAAACTTTGAAAGAAACTTGAAATGGGGATTCCCTAAACCCTAGCATTAAAGGAATTCACTAGGTTCAACCAAAATATTTCTAGTAAATCCAAATGGCTTTAAAAAAATGTTCATCATTCTTGGAAAAAGCTGGAAACAGTAACCAGAGGTGATGCACATATTTGCATGACATATTTGGGCTCTGGATTAAATCATATGTTATTTGAATTTGGGAATTTAAATGCTAGTAAATATTTCAAATGCCCAAGTAATCCTAAACTGAAATGTTCCATGTTGGGTATTTTCTATACAGTGGGCATGTTCAGTTTGGTGATTTTTGAAAGGGTCTAGGTATTTTTAGAAAAGCCACAAAGATTATAAAAAAATAGAAAAGAAAAAATAAAGAGAAAGAGGGAGAACCTACCTGGTGGGCCAGCCGGCCCACCACTGTAGCAGCCCAGCCGGGCAAAGCCAGCCCGGCCCACCAGGGGCAGCGCTGTCTTCTTCCTCCTGCCAGGAGGAGAAGCAGCTGCGTGCCCGATGCGCAAGAGAGCCGCGCTGGCTCCTCCCTGCCTGCGTGCCCCCCCCCCCCCCTCGACTGCCTGGTTGCCGCCACGCACACCCCCCGACCCCCTCGTCCTCTCCCCTCTCTCCCTAGACCTCTTTCCCCTCCTATGGCTCCCTCTCCCTCTCTTCCCGAGCGCACCAGAGGGCGCCGCCGTGCTCTACCACGGCCACCGGCCACCCCACGCCTCGCTGACGAGCCAAGAAGCCCCACCTCGTTCCCCTCTTCCTCCTCACCAAGGCGGAGGGCGCCGGAAGCCCTGTGATGCCGCCAATGTCATCTTCTTCCTCGCCGGTCGCCGGAGATCCTCCTTGCCGCCCCGACTGCTCCGGAACGTCTCCGAGCTCGCTGACCTCCCCGTCCGACTCGCCGTGAGCCTCCGACCCTGCCATCCCTCTCTTCTTCCCCGTAGGTCTCCGTAGCCACCGGACAGCCTACGCCCGAACCCGCCGCCGCCTGCGCTCACCGCTGACGCGACTCCGGCGACCAAATGGTCCGCCCGACGCGGCCAACACACTCACCGCATCGTGTAGATCACGTAGGAGCTGGCCCCGTTCTTCCAAAGCCACCGCAACGACGAGTTCGGCCTCGCCCGAACTCCGACAGCCGCAAGGCTCGTCGCCGGCGTCGATTCCGGCCGTCCCAGGCCCGACAACCACCACCACTCGACGCACCGTCGCGCCAGCTTTCCAGAGAGCCCAGCCAAGCTTCGAACGAAGCACCACAGCTCGACTCCGAGCACCTCCGCCGCGCCTGGCCATCGCCGGCGGCCTAACTCCGGCGAAGCCGACGTGGCGATGTCATTAGCCTCAAATGACGCCTTAACTAACACCCTAGTGCCACTGCCGTGTGGGCCCCGGCACCAAAAATTAATTAGTTTAATTTCTGTTTAGATTAGTGCTAATCGGTGTGGACCCCACATGTCAGCTTTGACTTGGTCAAGTCAACGTTGACCGGTCCCACCTGTCATAGACCCAAACCAGCCTGAGACACTGACCAGTGGGTCCCAGCGTCAGGTTTGACCTGGGCTGACGCTATTGACTTGATGACATCATTCTGACGTCAGGCTGACGCAGTAATGCTTTCTGGATTTTAAATAAATCAGAAATGATTTATTTAATTCAGAAAATGTCCAAAACTTCCAAAAATCATAGAAATTCAACTGTAACTCCAAATGAAATAAACTATATATGAAAAATTATCAAAAAAATCCAATCTATCCATTTATACTACTTTCATGCATGTTCAACCAACTTATACCCACTGTATAAGTGAAAACATGATAATGGCATTTTAAATGCTAAATATGGAGTTTGCATATGAACCCTTGGTCCATATGGACTTCATTTAAATTGTTGCTAGATGCATTAGTGCAAAACACATTCATATTGCCATGTCATAGCATGCATCATATTGTTGCATATCGTCATGTGTTGATTGAGTTCTTTCTCAGTTGCCAGTGTTTGTCCCCTCTCGATAGACGTTGTACCGACACTGTGATCGTTGACACTTATGAAGACCCAATGATATCTTCAGAAGTGCCAGGCAAGCAAAACCCCCTTGTTCATTCCGATACAAACCACCCTCTCGCTCCTGCTCTCTTTTACTGCATTAGGACAACAACGATTCAACGGTTACATGTTGCGGTAGTTGAACCCCTTTCCTCTGCATGACCTGTCATTGCCACAGTAAATAGATGAAACCCACTAGCATGAGTAGGAGTTGTTTGAGCCCCGATGTGCCTACTCATTCATGCTTGTTTGTCATGCCTGCTATTGCATAGAGTTGTGTTAGGCCTGGTTCATCGGGGATGAACCGGAGGTGTGTAAACATGTCCTACAATGTGCGAGCTAAGTGTGTGAACACGATTTGGTAAAGGTAGCGGTGAGAGGCCGTGTAGGAGTACATGGTGGGTTGTCTCATTGAAACCATTCTTAGGAACTGAGTTCTGTGTTTGTGATCCATGAAACAGTTACTACCACGCATTGGGCCCGAAACCAATGGACCCTCTCAGCTTCTTGATCACCCTTGTCCTCTGTCCAGGAGTTGCAACTAGTTTCTGGTGTTTATAGGATATGTGTTGGCGGCCGTGCGTAGCGCTGACCCTAGGGGTGGGCTATGATGCGGTAGATACACCGTGGCCGGGCATGCCGGGCGCCCGTTTGGTGTCTCGGAACCCTATACACATCGTTCGGGGCCGTATGTGGAAACCTCGGCTGGACTCCCGGTGGATGGAACCTGGATAGGCGATAAACCTGGACTAGAGACTTGAGTGTTTAGGTAGGCCGTGGCCGACACCCTCGTTGGGCTTCCGCTTGAAGGTTGCCGAGTACATGTCGTGTAAACGGCGGTAAGTGGTGAGAGCATGTGTGAAGAAGTACACCCCTGCAGGGTTAACATCATCTATTCGAATAGCCGTGTCTGCGGTAATGGACTTCTGGGTTGCCTATAACAGTTCATAGACAAGTGAAAGTGGATACTCTAAAATGCGCAAGATAAGCGTGAGTGCTATGGATGGCGTTCTTGTAGGTAGACGAGAGCGGATCCATAGTAGTGTATTGATTGGTGAACATGTGGACTCGTGTGCGCCACCTCAAAAGAGTTGCTTGCAGTCGTAGTTCAGGTTAGCCACTGAGTCAAAGCTGGCTTGCTGCAGTTAAACTCCACCACCCCCTTTATTGATACCGATGCATATGTAGATAGTTCTGATGTAAGTCTTGCTGGGTACATTTGTACTCACGTTTGCCTATTTTATGTTTTGCAGAGAGACGTCAGTCTCGCTAGTAGTTCCCTGTGGACTTCGACATTTAGCTTGATACCTCAGCTACGATCTTGTGCCCTCGGCAGGATCTGGTAGATAGTCAGGCTTCTCGGCCTTTTCCATTTGTAGATGTCTATACTCAGACATGTTAAGCTTCCGCATGTGCTTTGACTTGTATGCTCTGAATGTTGGGTCATGAGACCCATGCTTGTAATATCTCGCTCCTCGGAGCCTAATGAATAAGTACTTTGAGTCGTAGAGTTATGTTGTGATGCCATGTTGTATTTACACATATCGAGCATATTGTGTGTATGATTGAAATGCTTGGTATGTGTGGGATCTGACAAATCTAGTTGTTTATCCTTGGCAGCCTCTCTTATGGGGAAATGTAGTCTAGTGCTTCCTTGAGCCATAGTAGTCTGCTACAGCCCGGTTCACCGGAGTCCTGCTAGCCCAGCACTACTGCTCCGGACACTTGACTGGCCGGCATGTGTTTCACTTCGTTCATGTGTCTGTCCCTTTGGGGAAATGTCACGTGGTGACATCCGAAGTCCTGCCTAGCCTGCTACAGCCCGGGTTACCGTAGTCCTGTTAGCCCAGTGCTACAGCCCGCGGATTCACACGCTGCTGACCGACATGCTCGAAGTTGATTCATGTATGCCTGTCTCCATGGGTTAGTGCCGCTTTGGGTTCACGACTAGCCATGTCGGCCCAGGTTCTCTGTCATATGGATGCTAGCGACACTATCATATACATGAGCCAAAAGGCGCAAATGGTCCCGGGCCATGGTAAAGTGACACCATGGGAATACCGTGCGTGAGGCCGCAAAGTGATATGAGGTGTTACCAACTAGATCGAGGTGACTTGGAATCGGGGTCCTGACAGCTTTGGTATCAGAGCCTGACTGTCTGTAGGATTACCAAGTCAAGCTGGTCGAAGTTGACTCTGGAAATGCTTAGTTATGTAAGGGAATTGATTGTGGAAGGGAATGTAAGGCTCTTTTTACTCCTTTACCCTATGCCCTTCTGATCTGAGTCAACCTCTTCTCTTCTACGGGGATTAAGTACTAGGTATCAGGATGACGAGTTACTATGATAGAGACTTATAGGATTGATGGATTTCAGCCCAGTTCAGTTTCTACTACTTCCATGTGTTCATAGTTGGTCTCGAGACCTTGATACTGTGATGTTGAGTGGTTATGCCACCATCTTGCTGGATATCCCAAATCTTTTGAGCATTTACAGCCGTTATGCTATCCAAGTCATCCCAGGTTTCTAACTAGTCTGATGCATTTGCAAATTCCTTCCTCCCGTTACCGACATTCCTTTGGGCCAGTTTAACCACACTAATCGGTGAGTTGAGGTACTCTATTACCCCGACATATATGTTGGAGCTATTATTATGACCCTAGGTGTCTTAGGGAGTCACCTAGTAATCTAGCCATGTTTTGTGTTCCGGTTTGATAATTCTGGCCACCATTCTCGAAAGCATCCCATGATGCCATTAGTAGTAGGTATTCTACTACTGGGTTTTCGAACCCGTGATTCACCCTACTTCGTGTTGATAGTGTTGCTCGTACCTTTAGAATATTAGTAACCTTTGCGATAGCCCTCGAGGTCCGTGGTAATTCCTTCTTCCAAATACCATGAACCATCCTTGGCAGAATTTCGTTTGAATCAAAAGATCACAACCAGGGTGCTCTTGAGGAGTACTCCATTCATATTGTGATTCTGCCAGTTCTTCCTTTCTGCATGGGTTATCCGGAAGAAATATGTTGAACTCGTTCGACATGCTAATCTATGCATCCACAACTCAGAAAGTTATATGTTCCTTGAGTTGTCCCTCTTTAGTTGTTTTCTGACCTTCGTCTATCAATTGATAGTCAGGAGTATGTGTGCATTCGTGTTCATCGATGCCTAGTATTCTTGTGGTTCGTCAAGTCGTTCTATTTCAGAATGACTAGGAGAAACAAACTCCAGTACCTCATCCATATCCAGGATTGGGTCAAAGCAGTTGTATTCCGCAGATCAAAATGCAACCCGGATTTTGGTTCTGTTCTACCCTGAAGTATTACCCACTTTATGTCAGGAGCGTCATGAGAATTGCACCTTCTCTTATGAATTCTTGACGTAGTGATACTTCTTGCCATCATTGTTCATTCCTCGGTTCCTATGTTATTGTAACCGGAATGCCGGCAAGTGAGTCGTGATGTGTGAAATCAATACTCCTAGCAACTCCGTTGCTTGGTAGTTAATGGACAATATTCTCATTCTTAGCGTGTTGGTTATTGAATCATCATTCTAAGATAGATTGTGCTACCTAGTCCTTATTTCCTGGTGCACTCTTCGATCAACGAGTTAGGATTTTGCCAAACCCTTGCTCTATTGATCATATCGTATTGCCCTGAAAAGCAAGATCTCGAGCTTAGTATCATATCGGTGGTTCGTGATGTTCCGATTATCTTCTCGGAAGTATTACCTAGTTGTCACCTGACCGCTATGTTGAGTTCGTGATCAAGTTGGTTTTCCAATAAACCACTCTTTCTCCAAGAATCTATGTTGGATATCCCTGAGCTAGTTGGTTAAGCCAAACAACAACTTGGAGAGTTGGAAGAAAAGCTTGTCTGAATTAGTTCATTCCAAAGGGATATCCTTGTGTGTGTGTGTGTTGAAGAAAGATGATATCTTCATCGATTGGTCCTCGTGATCAGTTATTGGATCTATTGTCTTGTCCAAACCTTGATTTGAGTATGGGCTATTGTCAAATCAAATCAGAACCAACAATATTCGTAATGTTGTCCTACTTGTGGTTGACCCCTCGAGCATGCACCATTATATCTTTGGGACTGACAAGTGCTATCACCTTGTTCACATAATGGTGGAATTCCAGTGATATGGAAATCCGGATGAGTTGTTGTTGAGCCCATCAGTAGCATCTTATCTCCTCCATGATTCATGTTGAATGTTAAGCTAGTGTTGGAAACTTTTGTAAGCATTTCTTCATGCTAGCTCATGAAGCATACGCTTGGATGAAATAAGTGACTTCCTTTGAATCATGTGCATTTGATGCAAGTTGCCACCGTGGATTTGGGAAAGTTTGTTTTGCTTCCTCTGGAATCATCCCAAATCAGTCATGCATACGTGCGAAGTATTCTATGGTTTGGAGACTTGCAACCTTCATTCTATATGTGTCCCTAGCACACCAAGCCACTGATTGAATTGTTCAAGGAGAAGAAGTTCCTTCTTAAGAGCATGCCTTATGCAAGGACTTTGATATCCTCGATGATGGTTCCCCACCTGAACTCGATAGTGTTTTATTATAAGACTACTATGTGGCCATTCTTGTCTTGGACAACGTGTTCACATGTGTGTAGCAGAACCCGCCCGTGTTTTGGAGTTTACTATCGTAGTTCAAATCCCGAGAATCTCGCAACATCGTCTCGTCGGTTTGTGTTGCAAACTTTCTTCCAGACATGTTGTCTGAAATATCCCGTTACCATCCAGATCTAAATCTCAGGCAGATATGATGGTTGGAGCTACTCCAAGATTTATGATGTAGGTCCCGACAAGGTTGATGTTCTGGCCGACACACCTAGCCGGAAGATCTATCGTTGTAGTATCTTGATTGAGCTATTTGACAATCTTCTCCATGAGGATTTAGTGCAACTTATTCTAGAAGTTGTTCCTCAGGGGTCGTTGTGCTCTCGGTTTCCTCGATTATGCTAGAACCATTCAAACAGTGGAATCACTCTCTACTGTTGAGTTTAACCCCAGTTACTAGAATCATTCCCAACATTTGCATTTTGTTTCCAGCTTTCACCGCCGTTGTGCCATTCTATCTTGGACTACCTTCTCGGTAATTCTTGGTCAGGATCATCTTCAACAGTGGTACTACCATGGGTTCCATCCATTTCCGATGATAAGCAAAGTCATCCATTGTGTTGTCTTCAAGAAGGTAGTCCACATCATCCATCCTAGTCCGAGTATGCCATTTCTTCGAGCTCTTTCAAACAATCAATTGTAATTTGCCTTAAGCTGGTATGAAGAGTTTCAATGATCTATGGATCAAAAGTAATTCTTTTTGCCACTTAAGGGAACAGTCCAACGAGTCACCTTTTCCAAGGTGCCCCGTTACGGGATCATGACAATTGTTTCCTCCCCACATTGACACCATCCACCATCTTTCTAAGCGTGGAATTGTTGCCCACCAAATTAAACCCTGTCATTGTTCTTCCATCCCTCTTGATGTGTTCTGAGTCTCAACTCAAGATGTTTCAACATCTCATTCCGCGAGTGGATCTTGTATAGCTCGATCTTCGAGAAGATCAATCTTAGTATAGTTTCTTTCTGTCGTCATCGCGTGGATGAAGATCTCAAAAGCGAGGATGTCAAGATCAACGTATGCAACGAATCAACAACCTTTTGAGGTGCAACCTGGATCGTGAAGATCGTGTTGGCCTTGTGCCCCCCTTCCTTCTTACCTCACGTCTTGAATCTCGGGCCGAGATTCTTGTTTAGTGGGGGTGAGTTGTCATCCCTAGCTTCTGGCATTGCACTAGGGTAACTTCATGTGTTGATCATGTTTAAACTTTCAAAGAAACTTGAAATGGGGATTCCCTAAACCCTAGCATTAAAGGAATTCACTAGGTTCAACCAAAATATTTCCAGTAAATCCAAATGGCTTTAAAAAATGTTCATCATTCTTGGAAAAAGCTGGAAACAGTAACCAGAGGTGATGCACATTTTTGCATGACATATTTGGACTCTGGATTAAATCATATGTTATTTGAATTTGGGCATTTAAATGCTAGAAAATATTTCAAATGCCCAAGTAATCCTAAACTGAAATGTTCCATGTTGGGTATTTTCTATACAGTGGGCATGTTCAGTTTGGTGATTTTTGAAAGGGTCTAGGTATTTTTAGAAAATCCACAAAGATTACAGAAAAATAGAAAAGAAAAAAATAAAGAGAAAGAGGGAGAACCTACCTGGTGGGCCAACCGGCCCACCACTGTAGCAGCCCAGCTGGGCAAAGCCAGCCCGGCCCACCAGGGGCAGCGCTGTCTTCTTCCTACAGTGTGTGAACACGATTTGGTAAAGGTAGCGGTGAGAGGCCATGTAGGAGTACATGGTGGGTTGTCTCATTGAAACCGTTCTTAGGAACTGAGTTCTGCGTTTGTGATCCATGAAAAAGTTACTACCACGCATTGGGCCCGAAACCAATGGACCCTCTCGGCTTCTTGATCACCCTTGTCCTCTGTCCAGGAGTTGCAACTAGTTTCTGGTGTTTATAGGATATGTGTTGGCGGTCGTGCGTAGTGCTGACCCTAGGGTGGGATATGATTGAAGGAAATATGCCCTAGAGGCAATAATAAAGTTATTATTTATTTCCTTATATCATGATAAATGTTTATTATTCATGCTAGAATTGTATTAACCGGAAACATAATACATGTGTGAATACATAGACAAACAAAGTGTCACTAGTATGCCTCTACTTGACTAGCTCGTTAATCAAAGATGGTTATGTTTCCTAACCATGAACAATGAGTTTTTATTTGATTAACGGGATCACATCATTAAGTGAATGATCTGATTGACATGACCCATTCCGTTAGCTTAGCACCCGATCGTTTAGTATGTTGCTATTGCTTTCTTCATGACTTATACATGTTCCTATGACTATGAGATTATGCAACTCCCGTTTGCCGGAGGAACACTTTGTGTGCTACCAAACGTCACAACGTAACTGGGTGATTATAAAGGAGCTCTACAGGTGTCTCCAAAGGTACATGTTGGGTTGGCGTATTTCAAGATTAGAATTTGTCACTCCGATTGTCGGAGAGGTATCTCTGGGCCCTCTCGGTAATGCACATCACTTAAGCCTTGCAAGCATTGCAACTAATGAGTTAGTTGCGGGATGATGTATTACAGAACGAGTAAAGAGACTTGCCGGTAACGAGATTGAACTAGGTATTGAGATACCGACGATCGAATCTCGGGTAAGTAACATACCGATGACAAAGGGAACAACGTATGTTGTTATGCGGTCTGACCGATAAAGATCTTCGTAGAATATGTAGGAGCCAATATGGGCATCCAGGTCCCGCTATTGGTTATTGACCGGAGACATGTCTCGGTCATGTCTACATTGTTCTCGAACCCGTAGGGTCCGCACGCTTAAGGTTACGATGACAATAATATTATGAGTTTATGCATTTTGATGTACTGAAGTTTGTTCGGAGTCCCGAATGTGATCACGGACATGACGAGGAGTCTCGAAATGGTCGAGACATAAAGATTGATATATTGGAAACCTATATTTGGATATCGGAAGTGTTCCGGGTGAAATCGAGATTTTACCGGAGTACCGGGAGGTTACCGGAACCCCCCGGGAGGTACATGGGCCTTAATGGGCCTTAGTGGAAGAAGAGGAGAGGCGGCCAAGGGCTGGGCTGCGCGCCCCTCACCCCTAGTCCGAATAGGACAAGGAGAGAGGGGGCCGGCGCCCACTTCCTTCTCTCTCTCTCTTTTCCCACCTCGCGAGTCCTATTCCAACTAGGATTGGGGGAGAAGTCCTACTCCCGGGGGGAGTAGGACTCCTCCTGGAGCGCCCTATGTGGCCGGCTGGCCTCCCCCTCTTGGTCCTTTATATACGGAGGCAGGGGCACCCCAGAGACACAGGTTGATCCACGTGATCATATTCTTAGCCGTGTGCGGCGCCCCTTCCACCATAGTCCTCGATAATATTGTAGCGGTGCTTAGGCGAAGCCCTACAACAGTAGTACATCAAGATCGTCACCACACTGTCGTGCTGACAGAACTCTTCCCTGACACTTTGCTGGATCGGAGTCCGGGGATCGTCATCAAGCTGAACGTGTGCTAGAACTCGGAGGTGCCGTAGTTTCGGTGCTTGATCGGTCGGGCCGTGGAGACGTACGACTACATGAACCAAACGCTTCCGTTGTCGATCTACAAGGTATGTAGATCACACTCTCCCCTCATTGCTATGCATCACCATGATCTTGCATGTGCGTAGGATTTTTTTTGAAATTACTACGTTCCCCAACAGTGGCATCCGAGGCTAGGTTTTATATGTTGATGTTATATGCACAAGTAGAACACAAGTGAGTTGTGGGCGATATAAGTCATACTGCTTACCAGCATGTCATACTTTGGTTCGGCGGTATTGTCGGACGAAGCGGCCCAGACCGACATTACGCGTACGCTTACGCGAGATCGGTTCTCCCGACGTGCTTTGCACAGAGGTGGCTTGCGGGTGACAGTTTCTCCAACTTTAGTTGAACCAAGTGTGGCTACGCCCGGTCCTTGCGAAGATTAAAAAAACACCAACTTGACAAACTATCGTTGTGGTTTTGATGCGTAGGTAAGATTAGTTCTTGCTTAAGCCCGTAGCAGCCACGTAAAACTTGCAACAACAAAGTAGAGGACGTCTAACTTGTTTTTGCAGGGCATGTTGTGATGTGATATGGTCAAGACATGATGCTGAATTTTATTGTATGAGATGATCATGTTTTGTAACCGAGTTATCGGCAACTGGCAGGAGCCATATGGTTGTCGCTTTATTGTATGCAATGCAATCGTGATGTAATGCTTTACTTTATCACTAAGCGGTAGCGATAGTCGTGGAAGCACAAGCTTGGCGAGACGACAACGATGCTACGATGGAGATCAAGGTGTCACGCCGGTGACGATGGTGATCACAACGGTGCTTCGGAGATGGAGATCACAAGCACAAGATGATGATGGCCATATCATATCACTTATATTGATTGCATGTGATGTTTATCTTTTATGCATCTTATCTTGCTTTGATTGATGGTAGCATTATAAGATGATCTCTTACTAATTATCAAGAAGTGTTCTCCCTGAGTATGCACTGTTGCGAAAGTTCTTTGTGCTGAGACACCACGTGATGATCGGGTGTGATAGGCTCTACGTTCAAATACAATGGGTGCAAAACAGTTGCACATGCGGAATACTCAGGTTATACTTGACGAGCCAAGCATATACAGATATGGCCTCGGAACACGGAGACTGAAAGGTCGAGCGTGAATCATATAGTAGATATGATCAACATAGTGATGTTCACCAATGAAACTACTCCATCTCACGTGATGATCGGACATGGTTTAGTTGATTTGGATCACGTAATCACTTAGAGGATTAGAGGGATGTCTATCTAAGTGGGAGTTCTTTAAGTAAATTAACTGAACTTAAATTTATCATGAAACTTAGTACCTGATAAGTATCTTGCTTGTTTATGCTTGATTGTAGATAGATGGCTCGTGCTGTTGTTCCGTTGAATTTTAATGCGTTCCTTGAGAAAGCAAAGTTGAAAGATGATGGTAGCAATTACACGGACTGGGTCCGTAACTTGAGGATTATCCTCATTGCTGCACAGAAGAATTACGTCCTGGAAGCACCGCTGGGTGCCAGGCCTGCTGCTGGAGCAACGCCGGATGTTATGAACGTCTGGCAGAGCAAAGCTGATGACTACTCAATAGTTCATTGTGCCATGCTTTACGGCTTAGAATCGGGACTTCAACGACGTTTTGAACGTCATGGAGCATATGAGATGTTCCAGGAGTTGAAGTTAATATTTCAAGCAAATGCCCGGATTGAGAGATATGAAGTCTCCAATAAGTTCTATAGCTGTAAGATGGAGGAGAACAGTTCTGTTAGTGAGCATATACTCAAAATGTCTAGGTATAATAATCACTTGATTCAATTGGGAGTTAATCTTCCAGATGATTGCGTCATTGACATAATTCTCCAATCACTGCCACCAAGCTACAAGAGCTTCGTGATGAACTATAATATGCAAGGGATGAATAAGACTATTCCCGAGCTCTTCGCGATGCTGAAAGCTGCGGAGGTAGAAATCAAGAAGGAGCATCAAGTGTTGATGGTCAACAAGACCACTAGTTTCAAGAAAAAGGGCAAAGGGAAGAAGAAGGGAAACTTCAAAAAGAACAGCAAGCAAGTTGCTACTCAAGAGAAGAAACCCAAACCTGGACCTAAGCCTGAAACTGAGTGCTTCTACTGTAAGCAGACTGGTCATTGGAAGCGGAACTGCCCCAAGTATTTGGCGGATAAGAAGGATGGCAAGGTGAACAAAGGTATATGTGATATACATGTTATTGATGTGTACCTTACTAATGCTCGCAGTAGCACCTGGGTATTTGATACTGGTTCTGTTGCTAATATTTGCAACTCGAAACAGGGACTACGGATTAAGCGAAGATTGGCTAAGGACGAGGTGACGATGCGCGTGGGAAACGGTTCCAAAGTCGATGTGATCGCAGTCGGCACGCTACCTCTACATCTACCTTCGGGATTAATATTAGACCTAAATAATTGTTATTTGGTGCCAGCGTTAAGCATGAACATTATATCTGGATCTTGTTTGATGCGAGATGGTTATTCATTTAAATCAGAGAATAATGGTTGTTCTATTTATATGAGTAATATCTTTTATGGTCATGCACCCTTGAAGAGTGGTCTATTCTTATTGAATCTCGATAGTAGTAACACACATATTCATAATGTTGAAACCAAAAGATGCAGAGTTGATAATGATAGTGCAACATATTTGTGGCACTGCCGTTTAGGTCATATCGGTGTAAAGCGCATGAAGAAACTCCATACTGATGGACTTTTGGAACCACTTGATTATGAATCACTTGGTACTTGCGAACCATGCCTCATGGGCAAGATGACCAAAACACCATTCTCCGGTACTATGGAGAGAGCAACAGATTTGTTGGAAATCATACATACAGATGTATGTGGTCCGATGAATATTGAGGCTCGTGGCCGATATCATTATTTTCTCACCTTCACAGATGACTTAAGCAGATATGGGTATATCTACTTAATGAAACATAAGTCTGAAACATTTGAAAAGTTCAATGAATTTCAGAGTGAAGATGAAAATCATCGTAACAAGAAAATAAAGTTTCTACGATCTGATCGTGGAGGAGAATATTTGAGTTACGAGTTTGGTGTGCATTTGAAAAATTGTGGAATAGTTTCGCAACTCACGCCACCCGGAACACCACAGCGTAATGGTGTGTCCGAACGTCGTAATTGTACTTTACTAGATATGGTGCGATCTATGATGTCTCTTACTGATTTACCGCTATCATTTTGGGGATACGCTCTAGAGACGGCCGCATTCACGTTAAATAGGGCACCATCAAAATCCGTTGAGACGACGCCTTATGAACTATGGTTTGGCAAGAAACCAAAGTTGTCGTTTCTGAAAGTTTGGGGCTGCGATGCTTATGTGAAAAAGCTTCAACCTGATAAGCTCGAACCCAAATCGGAGAAATGTGTCTTCATAGGATATCCAAAGGAGACTATTGGATACACCTTCTATCACAGATCCGAAGGCAAGACTTTTGTTGCTAAATTCGGAAACTTTCTGGAGAAGGAGTTTCTCTCGAAAGAAGTGAGTGGGAGGAAAGTAGAACTTGACGAGGTAACTGTACCTGCTCCCTTATTGGAAAGTAGTACATCACAGAAAACTGTTTCTGTGACACCTACACCAGTTAGTGAGGAAGCTAATGATGATGATCATGAAACTTCAGAACAAGATACTACTGAACCTCGTAGATCAACCAGAGTAAGATCCGCGCCAGAGTGGTACGGTAATCCCGTTCTGGAAGTCATGCTACTAGATCATGATGAACCTACGAACTATGAAGAAGCGATGGTGAGCCTAGATTCCGCAAAATGGCTTGAGGCCATGAAATCTGAGATGGGATCCATGTATGAGAACAAAGTATGGACTTTGGTTGACTTGCCCGATGATCGGCAAGCAATTGAGAATAAATGGATCTTCAAGAAGAAGACTGACGCTGACGGTAATATTACTGTCTACAAAGCTCGACTTGTCGCAAAAGGTTTTCGGCAAGTTCAAGGGATTGACTACGATGAGACCTTCTCACCCGTAGCGATGCTTAAGTCTGTCTGAATCATGTTAGCAATTGCCGCATTTTATGATTATGAAATTTGGCAGATGGATGTCAAAACTGCATTCCTGAATGGATTTCTGGAAGAAGAGTTGTATATGATGCAACCAGAAGGTTTTGTCGATCCAAAGGGAGCTAACAAAGTGTGCAAGCTCCAGCGATCCATTTATGGACTGGTGCAAGCCTCTCGGAGTTGGAATAAACGTTTTGATAGTGTGATCAAAGCATTTGGTTTTGTACAGACTTTTGGAGAAGCCTGTATTTACAAGAAAGTGAGTGGGAGCTCTATAGCATTTCTGATATTATATGTGGATGACATATTACTAATTGGGAATGATATAGAATTTCTGGATAGCATAAAGGGATACTTGAATAAGAGTTTTTCAATGAAAGACCTCGGTGAAGCTGCTTACATATTAGGCATTAAGATCTATAGAGATAGATCAAGACGCTTAATTGGACTTTCACAAAGCACATACCTTGACAAAGTTTTGAAGAAGTTCAAAATGGATCAAGCAAAGAAAGGGTTCTTGCCTGTGTTACACGGTGTGAAGTTGAGTAAGACTCAATGCCCGACCACTGCAGAAGATAGAGAGAATATGAGAGATGTTCCCTATGCTTCAGCCATAGGCTCTATCATGTATGCAATGCTGTGTACCAGACCTGATGTGTGCCTTGCTATAAGTCTAGCAGGGAGGTACCAAAGTAATCCAGGAGTGGATCACTAGACAGCGGTCAAGAACATCCTGAAGTACCTGAAAAGGACTAAGGATATGTTTCTCGTATATGGAGGTGACAAAGAGCTCATCGTAAATGGTTACGTTGATGCAAGCTTTGACACTGATCCGGACGATTCTAAATCGCAAACCGGATACGTGTTTACATTAAACGGTGGAGCTGTCAGTTGGTGCAGTTCTAAACAAAGCGTCGTGGCGGGATCTACGTGTGAAGCGGAATACATAGCTGCTTCGGAAGCAGCAAATGAAGGAGTCTGGATGAAGGAGTTCATATCCAATCTAGGTGTCATACCTAGTGCATCGGGTCCAATGAAAATCTTTTGTGACAATACTGGTGCAATTGCCTTGGCAAAGGAATCCAGATTTCACAAGAGAACCAAGCACATCAAGAGACGCTTCAATTCCATCCGGGATCTAGTCCAGGTGGGAGACATAGAGATTTGCAAGATACATATGGATCTGAATGTTGCAGACCCTTGACTAAGCCTCTTCCACGAGCAAAACATGGTCAGCACCAAGGCTCCATGGGTGTTAGAATCATTACTGTGTAATCTAGATTATTGACTCTAGTGCAAGTGGGAGACTGAAGGAAATATGCCCTAGAGGCAATAATAAAGTTATTATTTATTTCCTTATATCATGATAAATGTTTATTATTCATGCTAGAATTGTATTAACCGGAAACATAATACATGTGTGAATACATAGACAAACAAAGTGTCACTAGTATGCCTCTACTTGACTAGCTCGTTAATCAAAGATGGTTATGTTTCCTAACCATGAACAATAAGTTGTTATTTGATTAACGGGATCACATCATTAAGTGAATGATCTGATTGACATGACCCATTCCATTAGCTTAGCACCAAATCGTTTAGTATGTTGCTATTGCTTTCTTCATGACTTATACATGTTCCTATGACTATGAGATTATGCAACTCCCGTTTGCCGGAGGAACACTTTGTGTGCTACCAAACGTCACAACATAACTGGGTGATTATAAAGGAGCTCTACAAGTGTCTCCAAAGGTACATGTTGGGTTGGCGTATTTCGAGATTAGAATTTATCACTCCGATTGTCGGAGAGGTATCTCTGGGCCCTCTCGGTAATGCACATCACTTAAGCCTTGCAAGCATTGCAACTAATGAGTTAGTTGCGGGATGATGTATTACAGAACGAGTAAAGAGACTTGCCGGTAACGAGATTGAACTAGGTATTGAGATACCGACGATCGAATCTCGGGTAAGTAACATACCGATGACAAAGGGAACAACGTATGTTGTTATGCGGTCTGACCGATAAAGATCTTCGTAGAATATGTAGGAGCCAATATGGGCATCCAGGTCCCGCTATTGGTTATTGACCGGAGACATGTCTCGGTCATGTCTACATTGTTCTCGAACCCGTAGGGTCTGCACGCTTAAGGTTACGATGACAGTAATATTATGAGTTTATGCATTTTGATGTAGCGAAGTTTGTTCGGAGTCCCGAATGTGATCACGGACATGACGAGGAGTCTCGAAATGGCCGAGACATAAAGATTGATATATTGGAAACCTATATTTGGATATTGGAAGTGTTCCGGGTGAAATCGGGATTTTACCGGAGTACCGGGAGGTTACCGGAACCCCCCGGGAGGTACATGGGCCTTAATGGGCCTTAGTCGAAGAAGAGGAGAGGCGGCCAAGGGGTGGGCCGCGTGCCCCTCCCCCCTAGTCCGAATAGGACAAGGAGAGAGGGGGCCGGCGCCCACTTCCTTCTCTCTCTCTCTCTTTTCCCACCTCGCGAGTCCTATTCCAACTAGGATTGGGGGAGAAGTCCTACTCCCGGAGGGAGTAGGACTGCTCCTGGCGCGCCCTATGTGGCCGGCCGGCCTCCCCCTCTTGGTCCTTTATATACGGAGGCAGGGGCACCCCAGAGACACAAGTTGATCCACGTGATCATATTCTTAGCCGTGTGCGGCGCCCCCTTCCACCATAGTCCTTGATAATATTGTAGCGGTGCTTAGGCGAAGCCCTGCAACAGTAGTACATCAAGATCGTCACCACGCCGTCGTGCTGACGGAACTCTTCCCCGACACTTTGCTGGATTGGAGTCCGGGGATCGTCATCAAGCTGAACGTGTGCTAGAACTAGGAGGTGCCGTAGTTTCGGTGCTTGATCGGTCGGGCCGTGGAGACGTACGACTACATCAACCAAACGCTTCCGTTGTCGATCTACAAGGTATGTAGATCACACTCTCCCCTCGTTGCTATGCATCACCATGATCTTGCGTGTGCGTAGGAATTTTTTTGAAATTACTACGTTCCCCAACAATGATGCGGTATATACACCATGGCCGGGCATGCCGGGCGCCCGTTTGGTGTCTCGGAACCCTATACACATCGCTCGGGCCGTATGTGGAAACCTCAGTCGGACTCCCTGTGGATGGAACCTGGATAGGTGATAAACCTGGACTAGAGACTAGAGTGTTTAGGTAGGCCGTGGCCGACACCCTCGTTGGGTTTCTGCTTGAAGGTTGCCGAGTACATGTCGTGTAAACGGCGGTAAGTGGTGAGAGCGTGAGTGAAGAAGTACACCCCTGCAGGGTTAACATCATCTCTTCAAATAGCCGTGTCCGCGGTAATGGACTTCTGGGTTGCCTATAACAGTTCATAGACAAGTGAAAGTGGATACTCTAAAATGCGCAAGATAAGCGCGAGTGCTATGGATGGCGTTCTCGTAGGTAGACGAGAGCGGATCCATAGTAGTGTATTGATTGGTGAATATGTGGACTCGTGTGCGCCACCTCAAAAGAGTTGCTTGCAGTCGTAGTTCAGGTTAGCCACTGAGTCAAAGCTGGCTTGCTGCAGTTAAACTCCACCACCCCCTTTATTGATACCGATGCATATGTAGATAGTTCTGATGTAAGTCTTGCTGGGTACATTTGTACTCACCTTTGCCTATTTTATGTTTTGCAGAGAGACATCAGTCTCGCTAGTAGTTCCGTGTCGACTTCGACGTTTAGCTTGATACCTCAGCTACGATCTTGTGCCCTCGGCAGGATCTGGTAGATAGTCAGGCTTCTCAGCCTTTTCCATTTGTAGATGTCTGTACTCAGACATGTTAAGCTTCCGCATGTGATTTGACTTGTATGCTCTGAATGTTGGGTCATGAGACCCATGCTTGTAATATCTCGCTCCTCGGATCCTAATGAATAAGTACTTTGAGTCGTAGAGTTATGTTGTGATGCCATGTTGTATTTACACATATCGAGCATATTGTGTGTATGATTGAAATGCTTGGTATGTGTGGGATCCGACAAATCTAGTTGTTTATCCTTGGCAGCCTCTCTTATGGGGAAATGTAGTCTAGTGCTTCCTTGAGCCATAGTAGTCCGCTACAGCCCAGTTCACCGGAGTCCTGCTAGCCCAGCACTACTGCTCCGGACACTTGACTGGCCGGCATGTGTTTCACTTCGTTCCTGTGTCTGTCCCTTCGGGGAAATGTCACGTGGTGACATCCGAAGTCCTGCCTAGCCTGCTACATCCCGGGTTACCGGAGTCCTGTTAGCCCAGTGCTACAGCCCGGATTCACACGCTGCTGACCGACATGCTCGAAGTTGATTCATGTATGCCTGTCTCCATGGGTTAGTGCCGCTTTGGGTTCACGACTAGCCATGTCGGCCCGGGTTCTCTGTCATATGGATGCTAGCGACACTATCATATACCTGAGCCAAAAGGCGCAAACGGTCCCGGGCCATGGTAAAGCGACACCATGGGAATACCGTGCGTGAGGCCGCAAAGTGATATGAGGTGTTACCAGCTAGATCGAGGTGACTTGGAATCGGGGTCCTGACATCCGGTGTCATCCCTGGATCAGTAATGCTGACACCACACAGTACTTGAAGGATTTATAACAGAGTAGCAATCACACACTTATTACATCGAGTGTCTCAAAAGAGAACTTATTACAGTAAATATGGCTTAAGGCCATCTAATAACGATAACAGCGGAAGGCTTGGAAGATAAGTGAGTCCATCAACTCCAACGGCATCACTGAGTATAGAACCATGACCTAAAACTCCTTAATTGTCGTCTGAAAAGTCTGCAACATTAACATTGCAGCCCGAAAACGGGTCAGCACATGGAATATGCTGGCAATGTAACACATAGAGAGTAATGGAATGAAACGGCTATACTATATGCATATTTGGCTGGTGGAAAGCTCTATGGTTACAGTTTTGCGAAAAGCCAATTTTTCCCTACTGCAAAGGAATAAATTTATTTAACTATCATGGTGGTTGTTAAACATTGAGAATGGTTGACATCATTCTCAATCCCAATTAAACATCATTAAACAAACCCGTCAAACTTAATTTTATAGTAACATGCTGAGATTCACATGATAATCCAAGTACTAGATACTCAAGATGTCCATAACCGGGGACACGGCTAACCATGATTAGTTTATACACTCTGTAGAGGTTTGCGCACTTTTCCCCACAAGACTCGATCTCCTCCGTTGGATATCTCGCACTGCATGGTGTTTGAGAAACGGATGACCGAGACATAGTCTTTCAGAAGCGCTAGCACCTTACGATCGGGTAGACCGTACCACCTACATCCCCTACATGTGCTAGTCTACCACTGTAAGAGTTCGCACGACTTAGTCAACTATGCTAGAGCCCATAATAGCTTGTGGCTGCACACGGAAGTTTCTAGCATGAATAATCTCATGATCCCTTTGAGCCTGGGTGCCGGTCCAAAAGAAAACAGGCAATCCTGGAATACCCAGGTACCTCAATCCACCCAGATGTGTATTTAAGTTGCCACCTTAGATAAACCATTGATTAAAGAAATCTCACACCTGTCATGTATATCACTCACCCAATCCACGTCTACTAGCATAGCATAGCAATAGTAAGCAAACATAGAAGTAACTCCCAAAGGATTGATAATAAACAGGTGATAGGTACTACCTCAACTACTCCCCAAACCCACGATTTAATTATATCCTAATCATGCAACGTGTGAGGATTGATCTAATGCAATAAAACTGGGTAGTAGGAGGTATGATCAAAGTGTTACTTGCCTTGCTGATGATCCGGGAAACCTAGTGATTCGAAGTAACAAGCGGCGCACTCTGGGTACTCTATCACAAACAAACAAACATACAATAAGTACTCAACTAATGCACAGGTAAAACTCAAATAAGAGATCAAACCAGAAAGTTCAACTTAAGAACTCCGGTTGGCAAAAAAATCAAATCGAACGAAGCAACGAAAGACAAACGGCAAAAGAAAATAGGCTTCGATTACTATTCTGGATCTAGGGAAAACTTGTTTAAGTTGGTTAAACGGAAAGAGGGTTTCGAGACGAAACTCCAGGCGCTTGAATCACCTGATACTGATAAACGAGCGAGAAGTTATACTAAAACGAAAATCGGATCAGAAATTGCGATCAGAAAAATCGCGGATTTAATCCGAGAAAAGAAAAACGGCGAACAGTTTAACGAACGAACGTTCGTTAACTGGATCTAAACGACAAACACGTTCGTTAAAACGAACGAACGGGTGAACGTTCACTAAATAGAATAAACCAAAAAAAAATGATCTAATAAGAAAACAGAAACTAAAAAAACCGACGAAAAACCGATGGAAAAACCGAACGGTTTTTTTTCAAAAAAAACGGCGGCGGGGTCAACCTCGGGGTGCGGTCGGTGGCGGCGACGGCGCAGGCGGCGCGGGCGGCGGGCGGCAGCGGCGGCTAGGGTTAGGGCGCTGGGCGGGCTACGGCGGCTGATGGGCTTCGGCAGCTCGGGTCGGGCGGCTTATAAAGGCCCCCTGGGCGGAGTCCCACTCGGGTACGGCCTGGAGTCGGTTCGCGTTTTTTTAAATTAATTCTGCGCAGAAAAACAAATAAAAGGAATACTAAACGGACTCCAAAAATCCCGAAGTAAATTTTCCCCGGCTTCTAAAATCAAGCCGCACAGGATGAACATTTATTTGGGGCCTAAATGCAATTTTGAAAAACACGCATTTTTCCTAAATTCAAATAAAATAGCAAATAAGCCAAATAAAATCTTATTTGATTTTTTTATTAAATCCTCAATATTTCTTTATTTTGGGAAAGTCATTTTATTCCCTCTCTCATATTTTTGTAATAGAAATTATTGAAGATAAAATAAATAAAATCAAATGATCCTATTTTCAAAATTCGAGACAACTCAAATATGAAAATAACGAAATCCCCAACTCTCTCCGAGGGTCCTTGAGTTGCGAAAAATTTCTAGGATCAACCAAAATGCAATAAATATGATATGCAATGATGATCTAGTGTATAACATTCCAAATTGAAAATTTGGGATGTTACAAACCTACCCCCCTTAAGATGAATCTCGCCCTCAAGATTCGGGTTGGCTAGAAAATAGGTGAGGGTGGTCCTTCAGCAGATCTTCCTCTCATTCCCAAGTGGCTTCATCCTCCGTGTGGTGGCTCCACTGAACTTTGCAAAACTTGATGACCTTGTTGCGGGTGACTCGACTGGCATACTCTAGAATCTTAACTGGTTTCTCCTCATAGGTCAAATCACTGTCCAACTGAATTGCTTCTAGTGGTACAGTATCCCTCAGCGGTATGTCAGCCATCTCTGCGTGGCACTTCTTCAACTGGGATACATGAAACACGTCGTGAACTCCTGACAGTCCTTCGGGTAATTCCAACTTGTAGGCTACTTCTCCCATACGTTCCAACACTTTGTATGGGCCTACAAAACGTGGCGCTAGTTTTCCCTTAACTCCAAGGCGCTTAACTCCTCGAAGTGGTGATACTCGAAGATAAACTCGGTCTCCGACTTCATAAACTGTCTCCTTGCATTTAGAATCTGCATAACTCTTCTGCCTGGATTGAGCTACCTTTAGCCCGTCGCGAATAAATTTCACTTTCTGTTCAGATTCCTTTATCAGATCCGGTCCAAACAACTGGCAATCTCCAACTTCATCCCAGGACAATGGGGTCCTGCACCTCCTTCCGTACAAGGCTTCGAAAGGGGCCATCTTCAAACTGGTTTGGTAGCTGTTGTTATAAGAGAACTCTGCATATGGCAAATTCTCATCCCAACTAGATCCGTAATCTAGCGCACAAGCTCTTAGCATATCCTCCAAGATCAGGTTGACTCTCTCAGTCTGTCCATCTGTTTGCGGGTGGAAAGATGTGCTAAACTCTAGTCTGGTTCCCAAAGTCTCATGCAACTGATTCCATAACTTTGAAGTAAACTAGGTTCCTCTATCTGATACAATGCTCCTTGGAACTCCATGCAGACATACGATCCTGGTCATGTATATCTTTGCCAACTTCGCACTGGTATAGGTAGTGTTCACTGGAATGAAATGAGCTACCTTTGTCAAACGATCGACTACAACCCATATCGAGTCATAGCCTGAACGTGTTCTGTGCAATCCTGTAATAAAATCCATGCCTAGCTTATCCCACTTCCATTCGGGTATCGGCAATGGTTGTAGCAATCCTGCTGACTTCTGATGCTCTGCCTTCACTCTTTGACATACATCACAAACTGCTACATACTTCGCAATATCGTTCTTCATTCCGGTCCACCAGAAAATATACTTCAAATCCAAATACATCTTGGTATTTTCTGGGTGAATCGAATATGGTGAATCATGGGCCTCTTGCAGAATTAGCTTTCTAATCTCCGGATCATTTGGTACATAGACACGGTCTTCAAACCATAAGGTATCGTGCTCATCCTCACGAAATCCCTTAGCCTTTCCTTTGCTAATTTTCTCCTTAATAGAAGCAATCTCCTTGTCAGTCCTTTGGGCTTCTCTGATTTTATCCATCAATGTAGACTGAATCTCCAAAGCTGCTACATAGCCTCTCGGGACTATTTCCAAACATAACTCTCGAAGATTTTCGGCTAACTACCTTGGTAATTATCCCGTCATTAGGGTGTTGACATGACTCTTACGGCTTAATGCATCAGCTACTACATTAGCCTTTCCGGGGTGATAATGCAATTTCATATCATAATCCTTGATGAGCTCCAACCATCTCCTTTGTTTGAGATTCAACTCCTTCTGTGTGAAAATATACTTCAAACTCTTATGATCCATATACACCTCGCACTGGTTTCCAATCAAAAAATGTCTCCAAGTCTTCAGTGCATGCACTACGACTGCTAACTCCAAATCATGCGTAGCATAATTCAACTCATGACGCTTAAGCTGTCGTGAGGCATATGAAACAACTCTTCCTTCCTGCATAAGCACTGCTCCAAGTCCTCGACGTGAAGCGTCACAATACACCTCATAATCCTTGGTCTGGTCTGGAAAATCAACACTGGTGAAGTAACCAAGCGTTTCTTCAACTCTTGAAAACTACCCTCACATTCCTCCGTCCATATGAACTTGGTATCCTTCTTCAACAACTCCGTCATAGGCTTCGCAATCTTTGAGAAATTCTCAATAAACCTCCGGTAGTATCCTGTGAGTCCAAGAAAACTCCGGATCTCTCCCATGGTGGTTGGTGCTTCCCACTTGGTCACGGTATCAACTTTAGTAGGATCTACTGCTATACCTTCTCCGGATATAACGTCTCCGAGAACTCCAACTTCCTTCAACCAAAACTCACATTTGCTAAACTTGGCATATAGTTGATGTTCCCTGAGCTTTCCAAGAACCAAACGCAAATGTTCCTTATGCTCCTCTTCATTCTTTGAGTAAACCACAATATCATCAATGAACACTACGACGAACTTATCCAAGAACTCCATAAACACTTTGTTCATCATGTTCATAAAATATGCAGGTGCGTTAGTCAGACCAAATGACATAACGGTATACTCGTACATCCCATACCTGGTGGTAAAAGCCGTCTTGGGTATACCCTGTTCCCGAATCTTCAACTGGTGGTATCCTGATCGCAGATCGATCTTGGAAAATACCTTAGCTCCTTGCAATCGATCAAACAGATCATTGATCATCGGTAGTGGGTACTTGTTCTTGATTGTTACTTCATTCAATCATCGATAATCGACAACCATCCTTAACGATCCATCCTTCTTCTCCACTAGAAGTACTGGCGATCCCCAAGGTGAAGAACTTGGGAGAATATAACCTTTATCCAGTAACTCCTTAATTTGCTTCTTAATTTCCACCAAATCCTTTGCAGGCATCCTATAATGGTCTCTTTGATATTAGCCCTGTGCCTTGCAATAGCTCGATCAAAAACTCAATATCTCTATCCGGTGGCATGCCTGGTAACTCTTCTGGAAATACTTCGGGGAAATCCTTTACTACTGGTACTTCCTCCTGCACAACTCCTGTTAAGCAATTTACTTGAGTCCTCTTTGGCACATGTCGGGATACATACTTGATCCTTCTCCCTTCTGGGTGGTAAGCAAAATTGACTTACTAGCACATTCAATATTCCCTTCATACTTTGATAACCAATCCATGCCTAATATCACATCCAATCCTTGGGATTCCAATACTATTAGGTCTGAGGGAAAAACATAGTTACCAATCCTTAATGGTAACCGATCACACCATAGACTAGCCATATATTCTACTCCAGGCGAGGTTACTAACATGGGTGACCTAAGGGCTTGGGTTGACAGTTTATACTTATCCACAAATCCCCTGGATATGTATGAATGCGATGCACCAGTATCGAAAAGAACGAGTGCAGTAAATGACTTAACCAAAAACTTACCGATTACTGCATCCGGCTGTTCTTCAACCTCCTCCACACTAACGTGGTTCACCTGTCCCCTGTTGAAAGGGTTCGGCTTCTTCCCATAGCTTCCATTGCCATTTCCATTTTGGGCTTTAGGACATTCATTGGCATAATGTCCGGTCTTTTGGCACTTGAAACAAATGACTTGGCTCAGGTCTCTCTTGGCTGGGGTTGATGGGTTGGTGCGGTTCTGGCCGTTGCTTCCTCCATTCCCATTACCATTCTTAGTGCCGTTCTGATTGTGCGAGCTACCTCCTCCATGGGTATGCTGAAAATGTCCTCCCGGTCGAGGGGTAAAACGTGGCTTCTGCTGAGCTCCAGAATTGTACTTCCCTTGTCCATACTTCCTCTTGTGGTTCTCAATCTGCTGTTGCTTCCCTTCAATCATGAGAGCACGATCTACCAACTCCTGGTGGTTGTTGAAGATTGCTACCATCAACTGCATGCTCAACTCATCATTCAGTCCTTCCAGAAACTTCTCCTGCTTAGCTGCATCCGTAGCAACGTCATCTGGGGCATAACGTGCTAATTTACTGAAGTCCTCCACATACTGGCCAACTGTCCGTCCTCCTTGGTGCAAGTTGCGAAACTCTCGCTTCTTCAAGGCCATAGCTCCTGCTGAAACATGGGCAGTTCGAAAAGCCTGCTGAAACTGGTCCCATGTGACAGTGTCGACAGGGAAAGTGGCTGTGAAATTCTCCCACCATGATGCTGCGGGTCCTTCAAGCTGATGTGCGGAAAACTTCACCTTCTCTGCATCCGTGCATCCTGCTATGGTCAACTCTCTAGCTGTCTTGCGGAGCCAATCATCTACTACTATCGGCTCGGTGCTACTGGAAAACACTGGCGGATTCAGCCTAAGAAAACGGGCTAAATGATCAACAGGTGGTGGTGGTGTTGGTGGGTTGTTGTTGTTGTTCCCCTGATTCTGATTCTGGACTAGCAACTGCATCAATGTGTTCTGCTGCTGTATCAACTGAGTGAGCTCCGGTGGAAAGGTAAATCCGGGGTCACGTCTCGGAGGCATCTGAGGGTTTAGAAAAGATGAGATTTAAGAATAGAGGGGGTCTAAAGAGAAAACACTACCCATATTCACATGAGGCAAAAGCAAACAATTCACTTCATTCATTCAATCAAACAAGGGCATACAATCGATCTAACTATCACGAAAGTGCTCGGACTATAATATTTACATGGTGGAATACTACTACTGATGAGGTGGTCTACTAGAAATATTCTTCGGTTGCAGACTCCATGATATCTGCTCCGGCTTCATCAACATAGTCATCATCGCTATCATCTGGATCCGAGTCGGTGTCGTCGATGATGATGTAGTCTTCCGGGCGAATCTCCTTGGGTTCTTCATCTTCATCTACTGGTGTAGGGCCTCCCATAAATATCACGATCTTCATTGTTAGGTCGGCATTCTTATCCACTAATACTTCAATTTCTTCTTCATAATCTTCACGTGTAGCCTTGAGTTCTTCCTCCAGTTCCTTGATTCTTGTCCTTGCCTTCTTCAGGTCTATCATGTCGGCGCACATCTGGTTCTCCTGACGTCGAATGTGCTGGTTTAACTCCTGGATAAAAGCTACAATTGATCTATCCTTTCTGGTGCTGATCATCTCCCAGTGCTCATCTCGGCGTCCACAAATCTGGTAGATAGTATCCTTGAGATCATTGCGGTAGACTTCTCCAATGCGTCCCATGGCGATGTGAGCTGCCATGCTCTTTCCTAGACTCCAAGTTGGTGCATCAAAAGAAAACTCTATGGGCTCAGTGACTGGCATGAACGTCCTTCCTGGAACTTGAACTTGAATCATCCAGCGCTCTTCTTCAGGTAAAGTGGCGTTGTAGGTTCCGGTGAAGCTTGGTACTCCTATGTTCAGGTATCTAGTGACTTCCTTCAAGTGACATCCAAAGGGTGTATCTTCATCCGGTTGCGTGAACTTGTACCTTGCATCCGCCATCCTGAAGAGTATAAAAGATGAGAGGTCAGAAGAGAAGAGAGTGAATAGTGATCTAGGTCTTTAGCTTAGTGGTCGTGTCCTACAGTCAGCATGTGCTCTGATACCATCTTGTAGCGACCAAACCTCAAACGGTCCAATCTCTGTGCTCCGGTGTCATCCCTGGATCAGTAATGCTGACACCACACAGTACTTGAAGGATTTATAACAGAGTAGCAATCACACACTTATTACATCGAGTGTCTCAAAAGAGAACTTATTACAGTAAATATGGCTTAAGGCCATCTAATAACGATAACAGCGGAAGGCTTGGAAGATAAGTGAGTCCATCAACTCCAACAGCATCACTGAGTATAGAACCATGACCTAAAACTCCTTAATCGTCGTCTGAAAAGTCTGCAACATTAACGTTGCAGCCCGAAAACGGGCCAGCACATGGAATATGCTGGCAATGTAACACATAGAGAGTAATGGAATGAAACGGCTATACTATATGCATATTTGGCTGGTGGAAAGCTCTATGGTTACAGTTTTGCGAAAAGCCAATTTTTCCCTACTGCAAAGGAATAAATTTATTTAACTATCATGGTGGTTGTTAAACATTGAGAATGGTTGACATCATTCTCAATCCCAATTAAACATCATTAAACAAACCCGTCAAACTTAATTTTATAGTAACATGCTGAGATTCACATGATAATCCAAGTACTAGATACTCAAGATGTCCATAACCGGGGACACGGCTAACCATGATTAGTTTATACACTCTGCAGAGGTTTGCGCACTTTTCCCCACAAGACTCGATCTCCTCCGTTGGATATCTCGCACTGCATGGTGTTTGAGAAACGGATGACCGAGACATAGTCTTTCAGAAGCGCTAGCACCTTACGATCGGGTAGACCGTACCACCTACATCCCCTACATGTGCTAGTCTACCACTGTAAGAGTTCGCACGACTTAGTCAACTATGCTAGAGCCCATAATAGCTTGTGGCTGCACACGGAAGTTTCTAGCATGAATAATCTCATGATCCCTTTGAGCCTGGGTGCCGGTCCAAAAGAAAATAGGCAATCCTGGAATACCCAGGTACCTCAATCCACCCAGATGTGTATTTAAGTTGCCACCTTAGATAAACCATTGATTAAAGAAATCTCACACCTGTCATGTATATCACTCACCCAATCCACGTCTACTAGCATAGCATAGTAATAGTAAGCAAACGTAGAAGTAACTCCCAAAGGTTTGATAATAAACAGGTGATAGGTACTACCTCAACTACTCCCCAAAGCCATGATTTAATTATATCCTAATCATGCAATGTGTGAGGATTGATCTAATGCAATAAAACTGGGTAGTAGGAGGTATGATCAAAGTGTTACTTGCCTTGCTGATGATCCGGGAAACCTAGTGATTCGAAGTAACAAGCGGCGCACTCTGGGTACTCTATCGCAAACAAACAAACATACAATAAGTACTCAACTAATGCACAGGTAAAACTCAAATAAGAGATATAACCAGAAAGTTCAACTTAAGAACTCCGGTTTAACGAACGGACGTTCGTTAACTGGATCTAAACGACGAACACGTTCGTTAAAAAAACGAATGGGTGAACGTTCACTAATTAGACTAAACCGAAAAAAAATTGATCTAATAAAAAAACGGAAACAAAAAAAAATCGACGAAAAACCGAAGGAAAAACCGAACGGTTTTTTCAAAATAAAACGGCGGCGAGGTCAACCTCGGGGTGCGGCCGGTGGCGGCGGCGGCTAGGGTTAGGGCGCTGGGCGGGCTGCGGCGGCTGATGGGCTTCGGCGGCTTGGGTCGGGCGGCTTATAAAGGCCCCCCGGGCGGAGTGCCGCTCGGGTACGACTCGGAGTCGGTTCGCGTTTTTTTAAATTAATTCCGCGCAGAAAAACAAATAAAAGAAATACTAAACGGACTCCAAAAATCTCGAAATAAATTTTCCCCGGCTTCTAAAATCAAGCCGCACGGGATGAACATTTATTTGGGGCCTAAATGCAATTTTGAAAAACACGTATGTTTCCTAAATTCAAATAAAATAGCAAATAAGCCAAATAAAATCTTATTTGATTTTTTATTAAATCCTCAATATTTCTTTATTTTGGGAAAGTCATTTTATTCCCTCTCTCATATTTTTGTAATAGAAATTATTGAAGATAAAATAAATAAAATCAAATGATCCTATTTTCAAAATTCGAGACAACTCAAATATGAAAATAACGAAATCCCCAACTCTCTCCGAGGGTCCTTGAGTTGCGAAAAATTTCTAGGATCAACCAAAATGCAATAAATATGATATGCAATGATGATCTAGTGTATAACATTCCAAATTGAAAATTTGGGATGTTACACATATGATTTGAAATTCATTAGAATACTCTATGTGCTTCACTTATATCTTTTGAGCTATATAGTTTTTGCTCTAGTGCTTCACTTATATCTTTTAGAGCATGGTAGTGGATTTGTTTTATAGAAACTATTGTTCTCTCATGATTCACTTATATTATTTTGAGAGTCCTTCAGAACAACATGGCAATAATAAAAACTTTCATACAAGTGCATTGAATACTATGAGAAGTTTGATACTTGATAATTTTTTTGAGATATGGAGATGCTGATATTAGAGTCATGCTAGTTGAGTAGTTGTGAATTTGAGAAATACTTGTGTTGAAGTTTGTGATTCCCGTAGCATGCACGTATGGTGAACCGTTATGTGATGAAGTCGGAGCATGATTTATTTATTGATTGTCTTCCTTATGAGTGGCGATCGGGGACGAGCGATGGTCTTTTCCTACCAATTTATCCCCCTAGGAGCATGCGCGTAATACTTTGTTTCGATAACTAATAGATTTTTGCAATAAGTATGTGAGTTCTTTATGACTAATGTTGAGTCCATGGATTATACGCACTCTCACCCTTCCACCATTGCTAGCCTATCTAGTATCGCGCAACTTTTGCCGGTACCATAAACCCACCATATACCTTCCTGAAAACAGCCACCATACCTACCTATTATGGCATTTCCATAGCCATTCCGAGATATATTGCCATGCAACTTTCCACCGTTCCATTATTATGACACGCTTCATCATTGTCATATTGCTTGCATGATCATGTAGTTGACATCATATTTGTGGCAAAGCCACCGTTCATAATTCTTCATACATGTCACTCATGCATCATTGCACATCCCGGTACACCGCCAGAGGCATTCACATAGAGTCATATTTTGTTCTAAGTATTGAGTTGTAATTCTTGAGTTGTAAGTAAATAAAGTGTGATGATCATCATTATTAGAGCATTGTCCCAAGTGAGGAAAGGATGATGGAGACTATGATTCCCCCACAAGTCGGGATGAGACTCCGGACGAAAAAAGAGGACAAAAAAAGAAGGCCCAAATAAAAAAATGAGAGAAAAAGAGAGAAGGGACAATGCCACTATCCTTTTCCACACTTGTGCTTCAAAGTAGCACCATGTTCTTCATATATAGAGTCTCTTATGATATCACTTTCATATACTAGTGGGGATTTCTCATTATAGAACTTGGCTTGTATATTCCAATGATGGGCTTCCTCAAAATGCCCTAGGTCTTCATGAGCAAGCAAGTTGGATGCACACCCACTTAGTTTCTTTTGTTGAGCTTTCATATACTTATAGCTCTAGTGCATCCGTTGCATGGCAATCCCTACTCACTCACATTGATATCTATTAATGGGCATCTCCATAGCCCGTTGATACGCCTAGTTGACGTGAGACTATCTTCTCGTTTTTGCCTTCTCCACAACCACCATTCTATTCCACCATAGTGCTATATCCATGGCTCACGCTCATATATTGCGTGAAGATTGAAAAAGTTTGAGAACATCAAAATTATGAAACAATTGTTTGGCTTGTCATCGGGTTTTGTGTATGATTTAAATATTTTGTGTGGTGAAGATAGAGCATAGCCAGACTATATGATTTTGTAGGGATAACTTTCTTTGGCCATGTTATTTTGAGAAGACATAATTGCTTATTTAGTATGCTTGAAGTATTATTATTTTTATGTCAATATTAAACTTTTATCTTGAATCTTTCGGATCCGAACATTCATGCCATAATAAAGAAAAAATACATTGATAAATATGTTAGAAAGCATTCCACATCAAAAAATAGGACGAGCAGGAATTAAGCTTGGGGATGCTTGATACGTGTCCGACGTATCTATAATTTTTGATTGCTCCATGCTATTATATTATCTATTTTGGATGTTAATGGGCTTTATTTTACACTTTTATATCATTTTTGGGACTAACCTACTAAACGGAGGCCCAGCCCAAATTGCTGTTTTTTTACCTATTTTAGGGTTTCGAAGAAAAGGAATATCAAACGGAGTCCAAACGGAATGAAACCTTCGGGAACATGATTTTCTCAACAAACTTGATCCAGGAGACTTGGAGTAGGCATCAAGAAACAAGGGAGGAAGGCACGAGGCAGGGGGCATGCCCTCCACCCTCGTGGGCCCTCCGTTGCTCCACCGACGTACTTCTTCCTCCTATATATATCGACGTACCCCCAAACATCCAGGAGCACCACGAAAACCTAATTCCACCACCGCAACCTTCAGTACCCGAGAGATCCCATCTTGGGGCCTTTTTCGGAGCTCCGCCGGAGGGGGCATTGATCACGGAGGGCCTCTACATCAACTCCATGGCCTCTCCGGTGATGTGTGAGTAGTTTACTTCAGACCTATGGGTCCATAGTTATTAGCTAGATGGCTTCTTCTCTCTCTTTGGATCTCAATACAAAGTTCTCCTCGATCTTCTTGGAGATCTATTTAATGTAATCTTCTTTTGCGGTGTGTTTGTCGAGATCCGATGAATTGTGGGTTTATGATCCAGATTATCTATGAACAATATTTGATTCTCCTCTGAATTCTTTTATGTATGATTGGTTTATCTTCGCAAGTCTCTTCAAATTATCAGTTTGGTTTGGCCTACTAGATTGATCATTCTTGCAATGGGAGAAGTGTTTAGCTTTAGGTTCAATCTTGCGGTGCTCGATCCGAGTGACAGAAAGGGAACCGACACGTATTGTATTGTATTATTGCCATCGAGGATAAAAGGATGGGGTTTATATCATATTGCATGAGTTTATCCCTCTACATCATGTCATCTTCCTTAAAGCATTACTCTGTTCTTATGAACTTAATACTCTAGATGCCTGCTGGATAGCGGTCGATGTGTGGAGTAATAGTAGTAGATGCAGAATCGTTTCGGTCTACTTGTCTCAGACGTGACGCCTATATACATGATCATACCTAGATATTCTCATAACTATGCTCAATTCTATCAATTTCTCGACAGTAATTCGTTTACCCACCGTAATAGTTATGCTCTTGAGAGAAGCCACTAGTGAAACCTATGGCCCCCGGGTCTATCTTCCATCCTATTAATCTTACAACACTTAGTTATTTCCTTTGCCGTTTATTTTACTTTGCATCTTTATTTCTCTTTATCATAAAAATACCAAAAACATTATCTTATCATATCTATCAGGTCTCACTCTCGTAAGTGACTGTGAAGGGCTTGACAACCCCCTTTATCGCGTTGGTTGCGAGGTTCTTATTTGTTTGTGTAGGTGCGTGGGACTTGAGTGTGAAATCCTACTGGATTGATACATTGGTTCTCAAAAATTGATTTAAATACTTACGCTACTTTGTTGCATCACCCTTTCCTCTTCAAGGGAAAACCAACGCAGTGCTCAAGAGGTAGCAGTAGGTCATAGCATGTACTCCTTCCCTTTCATCTTGAAGCTATAATGATTTGTTCGCCCATTGTGGATGACGCCTCAGTCAAATTGCCATGGTCGTCCAAGTAGGTGGTGGCGAACAGACATTGGAACAACATCACACTCCAAAGTATCTTCGTATGCTCCAATTTTGAAGGAGACGTGCACCATGTGCTCCAATTGAATAGTGCCGAAGTTGGTTAACCATTGGACCTTGTAGGGGTGAGGATGCATCATCTTTACCAATTGGAGCTTGGAGCATAGTTCTTCACTTGGCAAGTTATGGCAACTTCCTCCGTCGATGATGACCTTCACAGACCTTCCATTGATGCCAGCCTTAGTGTGGAATATAGGGCATCTTTGGTCTTCGTCTTGTTGATGTCGATGTGTCAAGACCTTGGATACAATGAGAGCGGGGCTCGAATCTTCGTCACAAAAAACTTGATCATCTTCATCTTCATTCACTTGCCGGTGCATAGCCACATGCTCAACGACATCCATTTCTCCTTCACCCATGGAGTTGTATGTACCGTCGTCGTTGAGGATCATGGGCGCTTGTTGGTACACTCGAAGAACTTGTGGCCTCGGCCGCCTGATACGTCTCCAACGTACGTGTAACTTTTGATTGTTCCATGCTATTATATTATCTGTTTTGGATGTTAATGGGCTTTATCTTACACTTTTATATTATTCTTGGGACTAACCTATTAACCGGAGGCCCAGCCCAAATTGCTGTTTTTTTTTGCCTATTTCAGTGTTTCGTAGAAAAGGAATATCAAACGGAGTCCAAACGGAATGAAACCTTCGGGAACGTGATTTTTGGAACAAATGTGATCCAGGGGACTTGGAGTGGACGTCAAGAAATCAACGAGGAGGCCATGAGGCAGGGGGTGCGCCCTCCCCCCTCGTGGGCCCTTCGTTGCTCCACCTACCTACTTCTTCCTCCTATTTCCACCGCCACAACCTTCTGTACCCAGGAGATCCCATCTTGGGGCCTTTTCCGGAGCTCCGCCGGAGGGGGCATTGATCACGGAGGGCCTCTGCATCACCGCCATGGCCCCTCCAATGATGTGTGAGTAGTTTACCTCAGACCTACGGGTCAATAGCTAGTAGCTAGATGGCTCATTCTCTCTCTTTGGATCTCAATACAGAGTTCTTCTCGATTCTCTTGAAGATCTATTCGATGTAACTCTTCTTTTTGTGATGTGTTGGTCGAGATCCGATTAATTGTGGGTTTATGATCAAGTTTATCTATGAATAATATTTGAATCTTATCTGAATTCTTTTATGTATGATTGGTTTATCTTTGCAAGTCTCTTCGAATTATTAGTTTGGTTTGGCCTACTAGATTGATCTTTATGGCAATGGGAGAAGTGCTTAGCTTTGGGTTCAATCTTGCGGTGCTCGATCCCAGTGACAGAAAGGGAAATGACATGTATTGTATTTTTGCCATCGAGGATAAAAAGATGGGGTTTATATCATATTGCATGAGTTTATCCCTCTACATCATGTCATCTTGCTTAAGGCGTTACTCTGTTCTTATGAACTTAATACTCTAGATGCATGCTGGATAGGGGTCGATGTGTGGAGTAATAGTAATAGATGCAGAATTGTTTCGGTCTACTTGTCTCGGACGTGATGCCTATATACATGATCATGCCTAGATATTCTCATAATTATTCGCTTTTCTATCAATTGCTCGACAGTATTTTTTTCAGCCACCGTAATATTTATGCTATCTTGAGAGAAGCCACTAGTGAAACCTATGGCCCCCGCGTCTATCTTCCATCATATTAATATACCGTTATTTCCATTACCTTTTATTTTGCAATCTTTACTTTCAATCTATATCATAAAAATACCAAAAATACTTATCTTATTATTATTATTATCATCTCTATCAGATCTCACTCTTGCAAGTGGTCGTGAAGGGATTGACAACCCCTTTATAGCGTTGGTTGTGAGGTTCTTATTTGTTTGTGTAGGTACGAGGTGACTCGCGTGTGGTCTCCTACTGGATTGATACCTTGGTTCTCAAAAACTAAGGGAAATACTTACGCTGCTTTACTGCATCACCCTTTCCTCTTCAAGGGAAAACCAACGCCGTGCTCAAGAGGTAGCAAGAAGGATTTCTGGCGCCGTTGCCGGGGAGATCTACGCCAAGTCAAGACATACCAAGTACCAATCACAACTCTTATCCTTCGCATTACATTATTTGCCATTTGGCTCTCGTTTTCCTCTCCCCCACTTCACCCTTGCCGTTTTATGCGCCCTCTTTTCCCGTTCCCCTTCTCTTTTTCAATTTGCCTTTTTTTGCTCGTTTCTTGTTTGCTTGTGTGTTGGATTGCTTGCTTGTCACCATGGCTCAAGATAATACTAAATTGTGTGACTTTTCCAATACCAACAATAATGATTTTATTAGCACTCCGATTGCTCCTCTTACCGATGCTGAATCTTGTGAAATTAATACTGCTTTGCTGAATCTTGTCATGAAAGATCTGTTTTCTGGCCTTCCTAGTGAAGATGCCGCTACCCATCTAAACAACTTTGTTGATTTGTGTGATATGCAAAAGAAGAAAGATGTGGATAATGATATTGTTAAACTTAAACTATTTCCGTTTTCGCTTAGAGATCGTGCTAAAGCTTGGTTTTCGTCTTTGCCTAAAAATAGTATTGATTCATGGAATAAGTGCAAATATGCTTTTATCTCTAAGTATTTTCCTCCCACTAAGATCATCTCTCTTAGAAACAATATTATGAATTTTAAGCAACTTGATCATGAACATGTTGCACAAGCTTGGGAGAGGATGAAATTAATGATACGTAATTGCCCTACACATGGTTTGAATCTTTGGATGATTATACAAATTTTTTATGCCGGATTGAACTTTGCTTCTAGAAATCTTTTAGATTCGGCCGTGGGAGGCAGTTTTATGGAAATCACTTTAGGAGAAGCTACCAAACTCCTAGATAATATTATGGTTAATTATTCTCAATGGCACACAGAAAGATCTACTAGTAAAAAGGTGCATGCAATTGAAGAGATTAATGTTTTGAGTGTAAAGATGGATGAACTTATGAGAATTTTTTGCTAATAAGAGTGCTCCTACTGATCGTAATGATATGCCTTTGTCTACTTTGATTGAGAATAATAATGAATCTATGGATGTGAATTTTGTTGGTAGGAACAATTTTTGGTAATAACGCGTATAGAGGTAATTTTAATTCTAGGCCATTTCCTAGTAATTTCCTCTAATAATTATGGTAATTCCTACAATAATTCTTATGTAAATTATAATAAGATGCCCTCTGATTTTGAATCTAGCATTGAAGAATTTATTACTTCGCAAAAGAGTTTCAATGCTTTGATTGAATAAAAATTCCTTAAGATTGATGAGTTGGCTAAGAACGTGGATAGAATTTCTCTTGATGTTGATTCTTTGAAACTTAGAACTATTCCACCTAAGCATGATATCAATGAGTCTCTCAAAGCCATGAGAATTTCCATTGATGAGTGCAAAGAAAGAACCGCTAGGATGCGTGCTAAGAAAGATTGCTTTGTGAAAGCGTGTTCTAGTTTTCATGATAATAATGATGAAGATCTAAAAGTGATTGATGTGTCCCCTATTAAATCTTTGTTTTGCAATATGAATCTTAATAATGATGGTACGGGAGATGAGTCAACTTTAGTTAGAAGGCGTCCCAAAAATTCGGAGTTTTTAGATCTTGATGCAAAAATTGTTAAAAGTGGGATTGCAGAGGATAAAACTTTAAATAGCAACAACCCACTATCTTGGATTTAAAGGAATTTAATTATGATAATTGCTCTTTGATAGATTGTATTTACTTGTTGCAATCCGTGCTAAATTCTCCTCATGCTTATAGTCAAAATAAAGCTTTTACTAAACATAACGTTGATGCTTTGATGCAATCTTATGAAGAAAAACTTGAGTTGGAAGTTTCTATCGCTAGAAAACTTTATGAGAAATGGGAACCTACAATTAAAATTAAAATTAAAGATCATGAGTGCTATGCTTTGTGTGATTTGGGTGCTAGTGTTTCCACGATTCCAAAAACTTTGTGTGATTTGCTAGGTTTCCGTGAATTTGATGATTCTTCTCTAAACTTTCACCTTGCGGATTCCACCATTAAGAAACCTATGGGAATGATTAATGATGTTCTTATTGTTGCAAATAGGAACTATGTGCCCATAGATTTCATTGTTCTTGATATATATTGCAATCCTTCATGTGCTATTATTCTTGGTAGACCTTTCTTTAGAATGATTGGTGCAATTATTGATATGAAGGAAGGGAATATTAAATTCCAATTTCCGTTAAAGAAAGACATGGAACACTTCCATATAAATAAACTTAAATTACCATATGAGTCTATTATGCGAGCCACTTATGGATTGCCTACCAAAGATGGCAATACCTAGATCTATCTTCGCTTTTATGCCTAGCTAGGGGCGTTAAACGATAGCGCTTGTTGGGAGGCAACCCAATTTTATTTTTATTCCTTGATTTTTGTTCCTGTTTAGTAATAAATAATTTATCTAGCCTCTGTTTTGGTTGTGTTTTTTGTGTTTAATTAGTGTTTGTGCCAAGTAGAACCGTTGGGAAGACTTGGGGAAAGTCTTTTTGATCTTGCTGTAAAAAACAGAAACTTTAGCGCTCACGAGAATTGCTGCCATTTGTTATTGGAGAGTGATATTTAATTAATTATTTTTTTAAGATGATTAATAGATAAATTCCTCACATCCAAGTAATTTATTTTAGAATTTTTGGGGTTCCAGAAGTATTCGAAACCTACAGATTACTATAGACTATTCTTTTTTTGACAGATTCTGTTTTCCGTGTGTTGTTTGCTTATTTTGATGAATCTATGGCTGGTAACAGAGTTTATAAACCATAGAGAAGTTGGAATACAGTAGGTTTAATACCAATATAAATAAAGAATGAGTTCATTACAATACCTTGAAGTGGTGGTTTGTTTGCTTTTACTAACAGAGCCCAAGAAGATTTTCTCTTAAGTTTTGTGTTGTGAAGTTTTCAAGTTTTGGGTAAAGATTTGATGGATTATGGAACAAGGAGTGGCAAGAGCCTAAGCTTGGGGATGCCCATGGCACCCCAAGGTAAAATACAAGGACAACAAAAAGCCTAAGCTTGGTGATTCCCCGGAAGGCATCCCCTCTTTCATCTTCGTCTATCGGTAACTTTACTTGGAGCTATATTTTTATTCACCACATGATATGTGTTTTGCTTGGAGCGTCTTGTATGATTTGAGTCTTTGATTTTTAGTTTACCACAATCATCCTTGCTGTACACACCTTTTGATAGAGACACACATGAATTAGAATTTACTAGAATACTCTATGTGCTTCACTTATATCTTTTGAGCTATATAGTTTTTGATCTAGTGCTTCACTTATATGTTTTAGAGCACGGTGGTGGTTTTATTTTTTAGAAATAATTGATCTCTCATGCTTCACTTATATTATTTTGAGAGTCCTTTAGAACAACATGGCAATTTTCTTTTAGGCATAATGAAAAACTTTCATATAAGTGCATTGAATACTAAGAGAAGTTTGATACTTGATGATTTCTTTGAGATATGGAGATAGTGATATTAAAGTTGTGCTAGTTGAGTAGTTGTGAATTTGAGAAATACTTGTGTTGAAGTTTGCAAGTCCCGTAGCATGCACGTACGGTAAATGTTGTGTAACAAATTTGAAACATGAGGGGTTATTTGATTGTCTTCCTTATGAGTTGTCGGGACCCCGATTCTAAGTCATACCGATCTAGCATGTAACACCTCATATCACTTTGCGACGTCACGCACGGTATCCCCACGAGTGTCACCTTACCATGGCCCGGGACCATTTGCGCCTTTTGGCTCACGTATATGATAGTGTCTCTAGCATCCATATGACAGAGAACCCGGGCCAACATGTCTAGTCGTGAACCCAAAGCGGCACAGACCTATGGAGACAGGCATACATGAATCACATCGAGCATGTCGGTCAACAGCGTATGAATCCGGGCTGTAGCACTGGGCTAACAGGACTCCAAAAGTCACCGCGTGACATTTCCCCGAAGGGACAGACATAGGAACAAAGTGGAACACATGCCGGCCAGTCAAGTGTTCTGAGCAGTAGTGTTGGGCTAGCAGGACTCCGGTGAACCGGGCTGTAGCGGACTACTATGGCTCAAGGAAGCACTAGACTACATTTCCCTATAAGACAGGCTGCCAAGGTTAAACAACTAGATTGTCGGATCCCACACATAGCAATACACGCCACACGTACGCATAACATGCAAGTATGTGTTGTACAACATGGCATCACAACATAACACAACTCATATAGATAAAGGCTCAGAAGAGCCACATAGCATAAATACAAACAGGGGTCACATGACCCATCATTCAGAGCATACAAGCAACGGAAGCATTACATGTCGGAGTACAGACAACTACAAAAGAAAAAGGCCGAGAAGCCTGACTATCTACAAGTCCCTCCAGGGTACAAGATCGTAGCTGAGGTAACAAGCTACTCGTCGAAGTCCAAGCGGCACTACTAGTGAGACAGATGTCTCACCTGCAAAACATAAATAAAGCAAACATGAGTACAAAGGTACTCAGCAAGACTTACATCAGATCCTATCATACATGCATTTGTATCAAGAAGGTAATGTGGGGTTTAGTTTCAGCAAGCCAGCTTTGACTCAGTGGCTATCCTGTTCTACGACAATGAGAAACTTCTTTGAGGTGAGGCAGCGCACACGAGTCCACTAATCACCACATCAATACACCACTATGGATTCATCCCCATCCCTCCTACGAGAAGGCCATCCATAGCACTCACACTTTTCTTGAGCATTTTAGAGTATCCACTTTAAGTTGTCTATGTACCACGTAAGCATCCAAGAAGTCCATAATCGAGGACACGGCTATTCGAATAGATCATGATAACCCTACATGGGTGTACTTCTTCACACACGCTCTCACCACTTATCACCATGTACACGTCATGTATCTCGGCAACCTTCAAGCGGAAGCCTGGTGAGGGTGTCGGCCACGACCTGACTAACCATGCAAGACTCTAGTCCAGGTTTATCGCCTATTTGGGTTCCATCCGCAAGGAGATCCGGCCGGGGTGTCGCTCACGGCCCCAAACGATGTGAGCAGGGTTCCCAAGCCCACCATCCGGGTGCCACTTGGTACACCGTGCCACCTGTGCCTAGTCTGTCCCGAGCCCACCCTGCCGGGTGCCACTCGGTAGAAAAATAGCACTACCTACAAACACCAGAAACTATTTGCAACTCCCGGACAAGATCAAGGAGGTTAATAAGTCGAGGGAGCTTGGAGCGCCCGGAGCCCAATGTGTGGTTGTAGCTAGTCATTGGACAGCTTACACAGAACTCAGTTCTTAAGGACTGTCCCGATGAGACAACCCACCATGTACTCCTACATGGCCTCTCACCGCTACCTTTATCAAATCGTGTTCACACGCTTAACTCTCAGCACCAGAACATATCATAACACTCCAATTCATTCCCGATGAATCAGACCTGACACAACTCTAAGCAATAGCAGGCATGGCATGGTAGGAACACAACATGGCTCAAACAACTCCTACACATGCTAGTGGGTTTTAACTATTTACTATGGCAATGATAGGTCATGCAGAGGAATGGGTTCAACTACCGCAGCATAAAGTAGCAGTTGAATCATTGTTGTCCTAATGCAATAAGTGAGAGCAGGAACGAGAGAGTAGGATTGTATCGGAATGAACAAGGGGGGTTTCTTGCCTGGTAGATCAATAGGGGGGGCACTGCTCCTCAGACAGGTACTCTCAAACACTCTCCGGAGTAGGACCTATCGAGAAGGAACGGTGACGGAAATCAAACACAAGCATATGCAACAATATGATGCATGAACATGGCATGAGTATGTGATGTTGTTTGAGTTAATGCATCTAGCATTTATTTAGTTGAGGTCCATTTGAACCAAGGGTTCAAATGCAACTCCAAAATAAGCTCTTAAATATGCCATAAGTGCATTTTCATATATACAACATGTATAGGTTGGTTTGTCATGCATGAAAATGGTACAGATGGATAGATTGAATTTTTTTGATCATTTTTCATATATAAATTATTTCAATCTGAGCTACGGTTGAATTTCTATGAATTTTTGAAGCTTATATCATTTTCTGGAATTCTCTGATTTATTTAAAATCCAGAAAAATCATTATTGCGCCAGCATGACATCACAGAGGCATCAGCAGGGCTGACCTGGTCAAACCTGACGTGTGGGGGCCACACGTCAGTGACAGCGGGGCTAAACCCGAGTCAAACCCAACTGACCAGGGTTTGACCGAGCACTGGGGCCCATAGTCAGTGGCTTAAGGGGGTAGTTAGTGCCTAACTACGATGCCACGTCAGCCCACCGGAGTTCTGGCCGGCGGCGACCAAAAACGCGGCAGCGACTCGCCGGACTTGCGCTACGAGCGGCGTCTGGACGCGCGAAGACCACCGGGGCGTAGCCCGTCATCGTCCGCATCCAGGGGAGCTGGTGGGAGGCAGCGGGGGCGCCGGAACTCGCCGGAGCGAAGCTCGGGGAGGCGGCCGGAGCACGGCCATGTGCGGGCGAGGGCTGCGGTGCATGGGGAGGTGAGCGGAGAGGCTCTACGGCCTCCTGGCGTCACCAGGAGCAGGGTGACGCGCTCGACTGCGGGCTACGGTGGCCAGGGCGACGGCGGCGACATGGATGGCGGCGGGGCGCTTCGGCCGTGGTGGAGAATGAAGCTACGACGCGGGAACGAGGGGAGAAGAGGGGGAAACGGGGAGATGCTCACGGCGATCACGCGGAGCAGCACAGCGGGCTCAGGTAAGACCTGGTGACGGCGAATCGACGGCGGCGGACGGCGGAACCCGAGGAGGAAGACGACGTCGAGGGCAGCTCTACAGGGCGTCCCGGCTTGCGTGAGTCGTCGGAGAGGTCGAGGAGGACGGCGCGGAGCATCTGGGCACGGAACGAGGGCCAGGTCGTGACGGTGGGCGTGACAACGGCGAGCCATGGCGACGGAGCCGTTCGGGGGGGGTGAGAGAGAGGGATCCAGGGGAGGAGGGAGAGCGAGAGGGAGTGAGAGAGGCCGAGGGGAGTGCGTGGCGTTGTCGGGGGCCTCCAGCAGCGAGCAGGGAAGCAGGAGGTGGCCGGCGTGTGCTCGCGCGCGGCGAGCACGCGCTCGGCATCCTTCTGGCGCGGTGGAGACGACGACTGGCAGCGCCAGTCAGCTGGGCCGGCCTGTTGGGCCACTGGGCTGCCTGGCTGCAGGTGAGGTCCAGGTAGGCCTTTTCCTTTATTTGTTTTCTTTTCTATTTTTTTGACATTTGTTTTGATTTGATAAAAATACCAAATCATTTTATTTAATTCTGACAATTTTTGGAGGGGCCTAATGGATTATTCCAAAGCCCCTCACCAAAATTCAGAATTATTGGACAATATTTCATATATATAAAAATATTTATCCAACGCAAATAATTACTGGATTAACTCCAAATGTCCAAAATAAATATTTATGAGTTCCTTAAAATATTGGTTTGATTTTTTACCTCTGACCAATATTTTCAGAGAGTAACATGAACATTTTCTTGGACCTTTTTGGAGAAATTTTTATCTGGATTATTTCCAGAAATGATTCTGAGGGTTTCATAAATCCCCATTTCAAATTTAAATGGAATTTAAACATGATGCACAAATGGCTAGCTGGTTTGGATCATACCAAAACTAGGGATGTGACATGAGTGGCGGTCGGGGACGAGCGATGGTCTTTTCATACCAATCTATCCCCATAGGAGCATGCGCGTAATACTTGGTTTTTGATGACTTGTAGATTTTTGCAATAATTATGTGAGTTCTTTATGACTAATGTTGAGTCCGATTATACGCACTCTCACCCTTCCATCATTGCTAGCCTCTTTGGTACCGTGCATTGCCCTTTCTCACCTTGAGAGTTGGTGCAAACTTCGCTGGTGCATCCAAACCTGTGACACGATACGCTCTATCACACATAAATCTCCTTATATCTTCCTCAAAACAGCCACCATACCTACCTATTATGGCATTTCCATAGCCATTCCGAGATATATTGCCATGTAACTTTCCGCCGTTCCGTTTATTATGACACACATCATCATTGTCATATTGCCTTGCATGATCATGTAGTTGACATCGTATTTGTGGCAAAGCCACCATTCATAATTTTTTCATACATTTCACTCATGAGTCATTGCACATCCCGGTACACCGCCGGAGGCATTCATATAGAGTCATATCTTGTTCTAGTATCGAGTTGAAATCATTGAGTTGTAAATAAATAGAAGTGTGATGATCATCATTAATAGAGCATTGTCCCAAAAAAGAGAGAAAGGCCAAAAAAGAAAAAAAAAGAAGCCCCCCCCAAAAAGAGAAAATAAAAAGGGGCAATGCTACTGTAACATCCCAAATTGAATGTTATACATTAGATCCTCATTGCATATCATATTTTATTGCATTTTGGCTTGATCCTAGAAATTCTACGCAACTCAAGGACCTACGGATAGAGTAGGGGATTCCATTATTTTCATATTTGAGTTTTTCTCGAATTTTGAAAAGAGGATCGTTTGATTTTAATTATTTTATCTTCCAATATTCCTTTTATGAAAATAAAAGAGAGAGGATAAAATGACTTCCTCAAAATAAAGAAATATTGGAGATTTAATGTTAAAATCAAACAAGAGTTTTATTCGGATTTTATCGCTATTTTATTTGAATTAGGAAAAATATGCGTTTTTCAAAATTGCATTAGAGTCCCAAATAAATGTTCACCTTGTCCGGTAGATTTTACGGGGAAACTTTATTTCAGGATTTTTGGAGTCCGTTTAGTATTTCTTTTATTTGTTTTTCTTTGCGGAATAATTAAAAAAAGTTACCAACCTACCGGGCCGTGTCCGTCTGGGACACCGCCTCGGCCGGCCCTTTAAGAGGCGAGGGGCCCGAGCCGCCAAACCCTAGCCAGCCTGGCCCCGCCGCCAACCCCGCCGCCCGACGCCGCCGCCCGCCGCCCGACGCCGCCACCGCCGCTGACGCCGCCGCTCGCCGCCCGCCCGTCGCCGCCTCGCCGGAGTACACGGTCGCAGCCTCGCCGCCCGCCGCCGCCGCCGACCCGTTCCATGAGGTAGCCACCGGTTTTTTTAAAAACCGATCAGTTTTATTTCATAAACCCTAGATCTGTTTTTTCCAGATCTGGTTCGTTTTTTCGGTTTAGTTATTTAGCGGACGATCGTCCGTACGTTCGTTCTAACGAATGGTTTTTTCCCGTTAGCCACAGACAGCGAACGTTCGTTCGTTAGCCTGTTTGTCAGTTTTTATTTTTCTCGGATTTTTCGCGATTATTCTCGATTGCAATTTCTGATCCAATTTTCGTTTTAGTTTATCTTTTCGCTCGTTTATCGAAATCAGGCGATTCAAGCGCCTAGAGTTTCGTCTCGGAGCCCTCTTTTTGTTTAACCAACTTAAACAAGTTTTTGCTACTGTAAAATTTGACTTTAGTCTAGATTAGTAAACAATGCTTGTTCCTTTCGCAGTTTGAGTTTCATTGCTTCGTTTGATTTGATTCTTTTTGCAAATCGGAGTTCTTAAATTGAACTTTCTGGTTAGATCTTCTTATTTGAGTTTTACCCGTGCCCCTTGCTTGATTGCTTATTGTATGCTTGTTTGATTGCGATAGAGTACCCGGAGTGCGAAGCGTGCTACTACGAGTCTCTAGGTTTCACGGATCATCAGCAAGGCAAGTAACACTTTGATCATACCTCTTTACTACCCAGTTTTATTGCATTAGATCAATCCTCAAAAACTTGCATGGTTAGGATCTGAATAAATTGTGGGTTGGGAAGTAGATGAGGTAGAACCTGTTCACCTGTTTATTATCAAACCCTTGGGAGTTACTTCTACGTTATGCTTATATTGCCATGCTATGCTTGTACCATGGTTTGGGTTTGGGTTTGGGTTTGGGTTTGAGAGTATCCATGACATATGTGAGTAGTTAATTAATGGTTAACTTAACGTGGCAACTTTAATGCACATCTGGGTGGATTGAGGCACTTGGGGAACCCAGTGATTGCCTGTATTTTTGGAAATCCTGGGGTACCGTGTGATTCTCCTATGGACTGCCACCCAGGCTCAAAGGGATCATAAGATTATTCATGCTACAAACTTCCGTGTGCAGCCAGATGCCAATATGGGCTCTGGCATAGTTGAGTAAGTTGTGGGAAACCTTTCCATGATGGGCTAGCAGATGTAGGGGATTGTAGGTGTACAGGCCTATCTATCGGTTAAGGGAACCTCTTCGGAAAGACTGTGTCTCGGTCATCCGTTTCTCAAACATCATGAAAGTGCGAGAAATCCAACGGAGGAGATCGAGTCTTGTGGGGAAAAGTGCACAAAGCTCTGCAGAGTGTACAAACTAATCATGGTTAGCCGTGTCCCCGGTTATGAACATCTTGAGTATCTAGTTCTTGGATTATCATGTGGATCTCATCACTCTTAATATAAATTGATTGGGTTATTAATTACTTTTAATTGGTATTGAGAGGGGGTTTACCTTCTCAATGTTTTTCAACCAACTTTGTAGTTAAATAAAATATATTCCTTTGCAGTAGGGAAAAATTGGCTTTCCGCAAAACATATAACCATACAGCCTCCACCAGCCAAATATGCATGTAGTGATATCATTATTTTGTTCATTACTCTCTTGTGTTACATTGCCAGCATATTCCATGTGCTGACCCGTTTCGGGCTGCAACGTATCATGTTGCAGACTTTTCAGACGACGAGTAAGGAGCCTTAGGTCGTGGTCTTTCACTCAGTGATGCCGTTGGAGCTGATGGACTCACTTTATCTTCCAAGCCTTCCGTTGTTATCGTATTAGATGGCCTTAAGCCATATTTAATGTACTTAGTTCTCTTTTGAGACATTCGATGTAATAAGTGTGTGATTTCTACTCTGTTATAAATCCTCAAGTATTGTGCATGTCAGCATTACCGATCCAGGGATGACACTGATGGACAGAGATTAGACTGTTTGAGGCTGGTCGCTACAAGATGGTATTAGAGCACACACTGACTGTAGGACACAACCACTAAGCTAAAGCCCTAGATCACTACTCTCTTCTCATTTCTGACCCCTCTCCATTTTCTACTCTTTAGGATGGCGGACGCAAGGAACAAGTTTGCACAACTGGATGAAGAAACACCCTTTGGACGACACTTCAAGGAAGTCACTAGGTACCTGAACATTGGCATACCAAGCTTCATCGGGACTTACAACGCCACTTTACCAGAAGAGGAGTGCTGGATGATTCAAGTTCAAGTTCCAGGAAGGACATTTATGCCAGTCACTGAGCCCATAGAGTTTTCCTTCGATGCACCAACCTGGAGTTTAGGAAAGAGTATGGCAGCCCACATCACCATGGGACGCATTGGAGAAGTTTACCACAAGGATCTCAAGGATACTATCTACTAGATTTGTGGCCGCCGAGATGAGCAATGGGAGATGATCAGCACCAGGAAGGATAGATCAATTGCCGCTTTCATCCAGGAGTTAAACCAGCACATTCGTCGCCAGGAGAACCAGATGTGCGCAGACATGATAGATCTAAAGAAGGCGATGACAAGGATCACAGAGCTTGAAGAAGAACTCAAGGCAACTCGCGAAGATTATGAGGAGGAAATTGTCATACTAGTGGAGAAGAATGACGATCTGACAAGGAAGCTAGGAGTATTCATGGGAGACCCCGCGCCAAGAGGAGAAGATGACGGTTCCACTTGCCCGGAGAACTACATCATTGTCGATGACACAGACTCGGACCCCGACAATAGCGATGATGATTATGTTGATGAAGCTGGAGCAGATATCATGGAGTCTTCGACCGATCAATATTTCTAGTCGACCACCATATCAGTAGTAGTATTCCACCATGTATATAGTATAGTCCGAGCACTTTTGTAACGATAGTTCTAGACCGATTGGATGCGTTTGCTTGATTGATTGAGTGATATGATTGTGTTTGTCTCATGTGCATATGGGTAGTGTTTTCTCACTAGACCTCATTCTATTCTATTCTCTTCCCTCTAAACCCTCAGATGCCTCCGACACGTGACCCCGGCTTTACCTTTCCACCGAAGCTCACTCAGTTAATCTAGCAGCAGAATACCCTGATGCAGTTGTTAGTTCAGAACCAAGGCAACAACAAAAACAACCCACCACCACCACCACCAGTTGACAACTTAGCCCGTTTGCTAAGGTTGCAGCCGCCGGTGTTTTCCAGTAGCACCGAGCCGATAGTGGCAGATGATTGGCTCCACGGGATTGGAAGGGAGTTAACCACTGCAGGATGCACATATGCTGAGAAGGTGCATTTTGCTGCACACCAATTGGATGGACCAGCAGCCTCATGGTGGGAGAATTACATTGTCACCTATCCTATAGCCACTTTTACATGGGACCAGTTCCAGCAGGCTTTTCGCACAACCCATGTATCAGCAGGAGCTATGGCCATAAAGAAGCGTGAGTTTCACAACTTACGCCAAGGACGACGCACCTTTAGCCAGTATGTGGATGACTTTAGCAAGCTAGCACGTTATGCCCCAGATGACGTTGCTACGGATGCAGCTAAGCAGGAGAAGTTTCTGGAAGGACTGAATGATGAGTTGAGCATGCAGTTGTGGTAGCAACCTTTAATAACTACCAACAGTTGATAGATAGAGCTCTCATTCTTGAAGGGAAGCAGCAGCAGATTGACAACCGCAAGAGGAAGTATGGACAAGGGAAGTATAATTCTGGAGCTCAGCAGAGACCCCGTTTCACCCCGAACTCGGGAGGACCCTTACATCATAACCATGGAGGTCACAATCACATTGGAGGAAGTTCGCACAACCATAGTGGCCCCAAGAACGGAAATGGTAATGGAGGAAGTAACGGACAGAACCGTTCCAACCCAACAACGCCGCCAAGAAAGATCTAAGCCACGTTACTTGCTACAAGTGCCAGAAGACTGGACATTATGCCAATGAATGTCCTGAAGCTAAGAATGGAAATGACAATGGAAGCTCTGGGAAGAAGCCCAACCCTTTCAATAGGGGACAAGTGGACTACGTTAACGTGGAGGAGATTGAAGCCCAGCCAGATGCAGTAATAGGTAAGTTTTTGGTTAAGTCATTTACTGCAGTTGTACTTTTCGATACTGGTGCATCGCATTCATACATATCAAGGGGATTTGTGGATAAGTATAAACTACCCACCAAAGTTCTTAGTACACCTATGTTAGTAAGCTCGACAGGAGCCGAGTATATGGCAAGCCAAGGATGCTTTCAGATGCCATTGACCATAGGTAGGCACGTTTTCGCCTCATATCTGATAATTTTGGAGTCACAAGGTTTGGATGTGATTCTGGGTATGGATTGGCTATCAATGTATGGAGGAAACATCGATTGCGCCAGTAAGTCTATTTTGCTCACCACCCCAGAAGGAAGAAGGATCAAGTATGTATCCCGGCATGCGCCGATTAGGACTCAAGTAAATTCCTTATCAGGAGTTGTACAAGAGGAAGTACCAGTAGTGAAGGATTTTCCGGATGTATTTCCATAAGAGTTGCCAGGCATGCCACCAGATAGAGACATTGAGTTTTTGATTGAGCTTTTGCCAGGCACAGGGCCAATATCTAAGAGACTGTACAGGATGCCGACACAGGATTTAGAAGAAATTAAGAAGCAGATTAAGGAGTTACTGGATAAAGGATATATTCGCTCAAGTTCGTCACCTTGGGGATCACCCGTACTTCTAGTGGAAAAGAAGGATGGATCGCTGAGGATGGTTGTTGATTATTGAGGATTGAATGAGGTGACGATCAAGAACAAGTAGCCCCTGCTGATGATCAATGATTTGTTTGATCAGCTACAAGGAGCTAAGGTGTTTTCCAAGATCGATCTGCGGTCAGGGTACCACCAGTTGAAGATTCGAGAGCAGGATATACCTAAGATAGCTTTTACCACAAGGTACGGGCTATATGAGTATACCGTTATGTCATTTGGCCTGACTAACGCAGCTGCCTATTTCATGAACATGATGAATAAGGTGTTTATGGAGTTTTTAGATAAGTTTGTCGTGGTGTTCATTGATGATATTCTGGTCTACTCGAAGAATGAAGAGGAGCATAAAGAGCATTTGCGTTTAGTACTTGGGAAACTCAGAGAACATCAACTATACGCCAAGTTCAGCAAGTGTGAGTTTTGGTTGAAGGAAGTTGGATTCCTTGGACATGTTATATCCAGAGAAGGAATAGCGGTAGACCCCAACAAAGTCGTCACTGTGACAAAATGGGAGGCACCCACGTCAGTTGGAGAGATCCGGAGTTTTCTTAGACTCGCAGGATACTACCGGAGGTTCATTGAGAATTTCTCGAAGATTGCAAAGCCTATGACAGATTTTTTGAAGAAGGACACCAAGTCCAAAAGGACTGAGGAATGTGAGGCTAGTTTTCAGGAATTGAAGAAACGTTTGGTTACATCACCAGTGTTGATTCTGCTAGATCAACGCAAAGATTATGAAGTGTATTCTACGCTTCTCGTCGAGGACTTGGAGCAGTGCTTATGCAGGAAGGAAGAGTTGTTTCATATGCCTCACAACAACTTAAACCCCATGAGTTGAATTATGCTACCCATGATTTGGAGTTAGCGGCCGTAGTGCATGCGTTGAGGACTTGAAGACATTTTCTCATCGGAAATCATTGTGAGGTATACACGGATCACAAGAGTTTGAAGTATATCTTCATGCAGAAGGAGTTGAATCTTGATAACCCACAAGTATAGGGGATCGCAACAGTTTTCGATAAGTAAGAGTGTCAAACCCAACGAGGAGCTAAAGGTAGAACAAATATTCCCTCAAATTCTATCAACCATCGATACAACTCTACGCACGCTTGACGTTCGCTTTACCTAGAACAAGTATGAAACTAGAAGTACTTTGTAGGTGTTGTTGGATAGGCTTGCAAGATAATAGGAGTACATAAATAAAAAGTAGGGGCTGTTTAGATAAAGAAACAATAAAGTAAATATAGCGAGTGTGGAAAAGTGGTGGTAGAAGTTACGAAATTCCCCCTAAGCAATTGACTATTTTACTAGACCGATAGCAAGTATTATGTGGGAGAGGTGTAACATCCCAAATTTTCAATTTGGAATGTTATACATTAGATCATCATTGCATATCATATTTTATTTTTGAATTTTGGTTGATCATAGAAAATTTTACGCAACTCAAGGACCCATGGAGAGAGTTGGGGATTTCGTTATTTTCATATTTGAGTTTTCTCAAATTTTGAGAATAGGATCATTTGGTTTTATTTATTTTATCATCAATTATTTCTATTACAAAAATATGGAAGAGGGAATAAAATGACTTTCCCAAAATAGAGAAATATTGAGGATTTAATAATAAAATCAAACAAGATTTTATTTCGGAGTTTTTCGGTGTTTTATTTGAATTTAGGAAAAATGTGTGTTTTTCAAAATTGCATTTAGGCCCCAAATAAATGTTCACTTTGTCGGGCTTGATTTTAGAAGCCCGGGAAAATTTATTTCGGGATTTTTGGAGTCCGTTTAGTATTTATTTTTATTTTTTTCTGAGCGGAAATAATTTAAAAAAGAAACGAACCGACCTAACGGGCCGTGTCCGACTAGGACTCTGGCCCGACTAGGCTTTATAAGCCGAGGCCTAGCCCCGGGGAACCCTAGCCGCCCCAGCCCCAACCCTAGCCGCCCACCCGCGCCGCCGCCGCCGCTGCCCGCCGCCCGCGCCGCCGCCGCCACCCGCCCGCGCCGCCGTCGCCGGACGCCGCCGCCGCCGACGAGGTTCGCCGCCGCACCTCGTTTTTCGTGCCTTCAGTTTGAAAAAAAATCGATCGGTTTTCGTCGGTTTAATAGATTCGGTTTTTTTAAAATAGATCGGTTTTTCCGGTTTATTTATTTTAGCGAGCGTTCGTCGTTTTTTTTGTTTTTCTCGGATTAAATCCACGATTTTTCTAATCGTGATTCCTGATCTGATTTTCGTTTTAGTTTAACTTTTCGCTCATTTATCGGAATCAGGCGATTCAAGCGCCTAGAGTTTCGTCTCGAAACCCTCTATCCGTTTAACCAACTTAAACAAGATTTTGCTACTGTAAAATTTGCCCTAGATCCAGATTACTAGAACGAAGTTGTTTTCTTCCGCCGTTTGACTTTCGTTGCTTCGTTCGATTTGATTCTTTTTGCCAACCGGAGTTCTTAAGTTGAACCTTCTGGTTAGATCTCTTATTTGAGTTTTACCTGTGCTTTAGTTGAGTACTTATTGTATGCTTGTTTGTTTGTCTGCGATAGAGTATCCGGAGTGCGCCGCCTGTTACTTTGAATCGCTAGGTTTCCCGGATCATCAGCAAGGCAAGTAACACTTTGATCATACCTTTTCTACTACCCAGTTTTATTGCATTAGATCAATCCTCACACATTGCATGATTAGGATCTAATTAAATTGTGGGATGGGAAGTAGATGAGGTAGTACCTATTACCTGTTTATTTTCAAACCTTTGGGAGTTACTTCTACGTTTGCTTATTATGCCATGCTATGCTAGTAGACGTAGATTGGGTGAGTGATATCCATGACAGATGTGAGATTGATAATTAATGGTTTATCTAAGGTGGCAACTTAAACACACATCTGGGTGGATTGAGGCACCTGGGTATTCCAGGACTTGCCTGTTTTCTTTTGGACCGCCACCCAGGCTCAAAGGGATCATGAGACTATTCATACTAGAAACTTCCGTGTGCAGCCACAAGCTATTATGGGCTCTAGCATAGTTGACTAAGTTGTGCGAACTCTTACAGTGGTAGACTAGCAGATGTAGGGGATGTAGGTGGTACGGTCTACCTGATCGTAAGGTGCTAGCACTTCTGAAAGACTATGTCTTGGTCATCCGTCTTCTCAAACACCATGTAGTGCGAGAAAACAAACGGAGGTGATCGAGTCTTGTGGGGAAAAGTGCGCAAACCTCTGCAGAGTGTAACAAACTAATCATGGTTAGCCGTGTACCCGGTTATGGACATCTTGAGTATCTAGTACTTGGATTATCATGTGAATCTCAACATGTTACTCTAAATTAATTTTGTTGGGTTATGTTTAATGATGATGCTTAATTGGGATTGAGAATGTTGTCAACCATTCTCAATGTTTAACAATCACCTTGATAGTAATTAAAATTTTATTTCTTTGAAGTAGGGAAAAATTGGCTTTACGCAAAACTGTAACCATAGAGCCTTCCACCAGCCAAATATGCATATAGTATAGCTGTTTCATTCCATTACTCTCTATGTGTTACCTTGCTAGCATATTCCATGTGCTGACCCATTTTCGGGCTGCAACGTTAATGTTGCAGGCTTTTCAGACGACGATTAAGGAGTTTTTAGGTTGTGGTTCTATACTCAGTGATGTCGTTGGAGTTGATGGACTCACTTATCTTCCAAGCCTTCCGCTGTTAATGTTATTAGATGGGCTTAAGCCATATTTATTGTAATAAGTTCTCTTTTGAGACATTCGATGTAATAAGTGTGTGATTGCTACTCTGCTATAAATCCTCCGAGTACTATGTGGTGTTAGCATTACTGATCCAGGGATGACACCGGAGCACAGAGATCAGACTGTTTGAGGTCTGGTCGCTACAAGAGGCCACTGCTAGCATGTCATCCCTGACTTGGAATTCTATGCACTTATGATTGGAAATATTAGCAAGCATCCACAACTACTAACGTTCATTAAGTTAAAACCCAACCATAACACTAAGATATATTGGTCCCCCTTCAATCCCGTATGCATCAATTTCTATGCTAGGTTGAAGCTTCTGTCACTCTTGCCCTCCAATACATAGTCCTATCAACATACAACTAACCCTATGGTGTGATCCACGCGTGCAATCATATGATGGGCACCAAAGGACAGCAACATAACCACAAGCAAATTAAATCAATCATAGCAATTCATCAACCACCGATAGGACAACGAAAATCTACTCAGACATCATAGGGTGGCAACACATCATTGGATAATAATATGAAGCATAAAGCACCATGTTCAAGTAGAGGGTACAACGGGTTGAGGGAGAGTGGACCGCTGTAGATAGAGGGGGGAAGGTGATGGAGATGTTGGTGAGGATGGCGGAGGTGTTGGTGTAGATCACGATGATGATGGCCCCCGGCGGCATTCCGGCGCCACCGGAAGCGAGGGGGAGAGAGCCCTTCTTCTTCTTCTTCTTCTTCTTCTTCTTCCTTAACCTCCTCCCTAGATGGGAGAAGGGTTTCCCCTATGGTCCTTGGCCTCCATGGCACGAGAGGGGCAAGAGCCCCTCCGAGATTGGATCTGTCTCTCTCTGTTTCTGCGTTCTCACATTCTTCCCTTTCACCATTTCTTATATTCCCGGAGATCCGTAACTCCGATTGGGCTGAAATTTTGACACGATCTCTATCCGGATATTAGCTTTCTTTCGGCGAAAGAAGGGCATCAACTGCCTTAAGGGTGGCCCACGAGGGTCAGGAGCGCCCAGGGGGGGCAGGTGCTCCCCCCTTCCTCGTGGCCACCTCGGGAACCGTCTCGCATGGATTTTTCTTCCCAAAAATCATATATATTACAAAAAAAATCTCTGTCAGTTTTTATCCCGTTTGGACTCCGTTTGATATGGATATTCTGCGAAACAAAAAACATGCAACAAACAGGAACTGGCACTGGGCACTGGATCAATATGTTAGTCCCAAAAATAGTATATAAAGTTGCCAAAAGTATATGAAAGTTGTAGAATATTCGCATGGAACAATCAAAAATTATAGATACGACGGAGACATATCAGCATCCCCAAGCTTAATTCCTGCTTGTCCTCGAGTAGGTAAATGATAAAAAAGATAATTTTTGATGTGGAATGCTACCTAGCATAATCTTGATCATGTAATATAATCATGGCATGAGTATTAAGATACGAGTGATTCAAAGCAATAGTCTATCATTTGACATAAAAGCAAGAATACTTCAAGCCTACTAATAAAGCAATCATGTCTTTTCAAAATAACATGGCCAAAGAAAGTTATCCCTATAAAATCATATAGTCTGGCTATGCTCCATCTTCACCTCACAAAATATTCAAATCATGCACAACCCCGATGACAAGCCAAGCAATTGTTTCATACTTTTGATGTTCTCAAACCTTTTCAACTTTCACGCAATACATGAGCGTGACCATGGACATAGCACTATAGGTGGAATAGAATATGATGGTGGAGAATACAAAAAGGAGAAGATAGTCTCACATCAACTAGGCGTATCAACGGACTATGGAGATGCCCATCAATAGATATCAATGTGAGTGAGTAGGGATTGCCATGCAACGGATGCACTAGAGCTATAAGTGTATGAAAGCTCCAACTGAAACTAAGTGGGTGTGCATCCAACTTGCTTGCTCATGAAGACCTCAGACATTTGAGGAATCCCATCATCGGAATATACAAGCCAAGTTCTATAATGAAAATTCCCACTAGTATATGAAAGTGATAACTCAAGAGACTCTCTATATGAAGAACATGGTGCTACTTTGAAGCACAAGTGTGGAAAAAGGATAGTAGCATTGCCCCTTCTCTCTTTTTCTCTCATTTTTTATATTTTTGGTGGGCTTCTTTGGCCTCTTTTTTTATTTGGGCTTCGTTGGCCTCTTTTATTTTTTTGTAAAGTCCGGAGTCTCATCCCGACTTATGGGGGAATCACAGTCTCCATCATCCTTTCCTCATTGGGGCAATGCTCTAATAATGATGATCATCACACTTTTATTTACTTACAACTCAATATTACAACTCAATGTCTAGAACAAAGTATGACTCTATATGGATGCCTCCAGCGGTGTACCGGGATGTGCAATGATCTAGCGTAGCAATGACATCAAAAAATGGACAAGCCATGAAAACATCATGCTAGCTATCTTACGATCATGCAAAGCAATATGACAATGAATGCTCAAGTCATGTATATGATGATGATGAAAGTTGCATGGCAATATATCTCGGAATGGCTATGGAAATGCCATGATAGGTAGGTATGGTGGCTGTTTTGAGGAAGGTATATGATGGGTTTATGGTACCGGTGAAAGTTGCGCGGTACTAGAGAGGCTAGCAATGGTGGAAGGATGAGAGTGCGTATAATCCATGGACTCAACATTATTCATAAAGAACTCACATACTTATTGCAAAAATCTATTAGTCATCGAAACAAAGTACTACGCACATGCTCCTAGGGGGATAGATTGGTAGGAAAAGACCATCGCTCGTCCCCGACCGCCACTCATAAGGAAGACAATCAATAAATAAATCATGCTCCGATTTCGTTACATAACGGTTCACCATACGTGCATGCTACGGGAATCACAAACCTCAACACAAGTATTTCTACTAATCCACAACTACCCACTAGCATGACTCTAATATCACCAACTTTATATCGCAAAACTATTGCAAGGAATTAGACATATCATATTCAGTGATCTACAAGTTTTATGTAGGATTTTATGACTAACCATGTGAATGACCAGTTCCTGTCATCTCTCTAAATAGATATAAGTGAATCAAGAGAGTTTAATTCTTTATACAAAAGGTATACCCATGCTCTAACAAATATAAGTGAAGCAAAAGAGCATTCTACAAATGGCGGTTGTCTATGTAAAGATAAACATGCAATCCAAACTTCAAATGATATAAGTGAAGCACAGGAAGCATTCTATAAAGCCATACTCAAAACATATAAGTGAAGTGCAAAGAGCATTCTATAAATCAACCAAGGACTATCTCATACTAGCATGGTGCATAAAATAAAAATGAAAACTAAATGCAAAAGACGCTCCAAGATTGCACATATCGCATGAACGAAACGAATCTGAAAACATATACCGATACTTGTTGAAGAAAGAGGGGATGCCTTCCGGGGCATCCCCAAGCTTAGAAGCTTGAGTATCCTTGAATATTTACTTGGGGTGCCTCGGGCATCCCCAAGCTTGAGCTCATGCCTCTCTTCCTTCTTCTCACATCGAGACCTTCTCGATCATCGAACACTTCACCCACACAAAACTTTAACAAAAAACCCGGTAAGATCCGTTAGTATAATAAAGCAAATCACTAATCTAAGTATTGTTGCAAACCAATTCATATTTTATTTTTGCCTTGTGTCTACTGTAATATAACTTTTTCATGTCTTAATCCACTGATAGGAATCGATAGTTTCATCAAAACAAGCAAACTATGCATCAAAAACAGAATCTGTCTAAAACAGAATAGTCTGTAATAATATGAACATTCACCATACTTCTGATACTTGAAAAATTCTACCCAAATTAGGAAAAATAAAAATTTGTATAGAAAGACAGTGCAAAAAGAATCAGAACCATTTGACATTCCAGCTAAAAATGTAAAATCGCGCACTACAGCCAAAGTTTCTGTCCTGCATCGTACAAACCATCAAGCAAATGTAAACATCCTAAAGGCAAACCTTGGCACATTATTTTTATAATACAATGGAATTGTACAAGGGGATAATTATTTTTGTTGAAAAGTTTCTGTAATCAAGATTCACAAAGTTTCAGTGAGCATGAACAAAGTTCAAGGAGCTCTCCCACTTCAACAATGCTTGTCTTTCTCACTTTCACTTTCCTTTTTGAAAAAAGTTTTGGGTTCCCCTCTTTATTTTTGTTGTTTTTAAAATATATGAAAGCACTCAACAAAAATAAATGACTCTCTAAAACTTCCGGGTTGTCTCCCTGGCAGCGCTTTCTTTAAAGCCATTAAGCTAGGCATATAGTGCTCAAGTAATGGATCCACCCAGATCCCAAGGTATATCAAAGCCAATTTTAATTAACAGTGACTTGTAATTTAGTAGTGACCAAAAAGTAGCACATATCATGCAATGACAAAGTCTAACTCTCTTCCTATGCATAGGCATGTCATAAAAGAACAATGCATGCACACAAAGTAAAGGCCAATGCATAGCATAAGCAGTTTCTTGCAATTTTTTCATATTGGAAACATAGAGAGGTGGAGATATAGTTCCTCTATCATAATAATTGCAAGTAGGAGCAGCAAGCACATGCATATTATATTCATTAAAATCATCATGTGCAACGGTATAAGGCAACCCATCAATATAATCCTTAATAAGTGCAAACTTCTTCGATATAGTGTAGTCGGGAGAATTCAAAAAGATAATAGGACTATCATGCGTGGGTGCAATAGCAACAATTTGATGTTTAACATAAGGAACTATAGCAAGTTCATCTCCATAATCATAATTCATATTGGCATCTTGGCCACAAGCATCATCAAAAAGGGATATTTCAAAAGAATCGACGGGATCATAGCAATTATCATAGCATTCATCCTTCGGTAAGCACGAAGGGAAATTAAACAATGTATGAGTTGAAGAGTTGCTCTCATTAGAAGGTGGGCACGGGTGATCAATCCACTCTTCCTCCTTTTGTTCTTCGCTCTTCTCCTCATCTTTCTCATCCAATGAGCTCACAGTTTCATCAATTTCTTCTTCCATAGACTCATGCAAAATATTAGTCTCTTCTTGGACAGCGGAGACTTTCTCAATAAGTGCATTAATATCGTAATTGTATTCATAATTCTCATAGCAATATTTAAGGATAGCTAATTTTCAGGTCTATAAACCGAATCATCAAAATCTTCAAACTCTTTAAACATAGATTCAATTTCATAAGCACCCATAAAAGAAACAAATTCTTCTATTTGTTCCACATCATAGTAATCATATATACCTCTAGCATAAGAAGCTAAGGTTTTATTATCATTAAATTCGCATAAAAAGGGAAGGTGTGGAGCCTTCATCTTAGAGCAACAAGTATAATCATATCTCAAGCATAGTTGCCTAGCATACCAATTCAATATATAAATTTGATCCCATAATAGTTCCCCTTTTTGTGTCAAGCGGTAATCCCTAAAGTATTCACGTTGATCCAATGTTACTCCCATTACATAATTGAATGGGGTTTTTGTCGGGGTGCTGATCCACGAACACCTATGGGACCGGCGGACCGAGTCCCTTTCGGTTCGGCGGGGGCGGAGGTTGCGCAAAGAGCAAATCGAGGCGATGCACGCGAGCGATTTACCCAGGTTCGGGCCGCACGGATGCGTAAAACCCTACTCCTGCTTTGTGGTTTGTATTGATTTCTTGCTCGGGAGCGCGGAGTGCTACAGTACACACCAGCAGCTAACGAGACAGAGCGTGAGTGTTTTTCGAACCCCCCTCTACGTTGCACACGGGCCTCCTTTTATATGCTCAAGGGGTCACCGACAGGTGGCAACGGAGGCAAAGGGTAAAAATGGAAAGGTGCTATGGTAGGTGCAGCTACCTGCTACAGTGTATCATACCTAACCCTGACGGCAGGGGACAAGGGCCTTAAATGCCCGTCTGTGTCGCCTAAACAGTGCAAAAAAGGACCGCCAGGGACGCCACCGTTCGCCACGATGGCGATCTTGTCAGCGCCGCTTGCCACCGCGCACCGCAAGCTGCACAGCCTTCCGCCACCTACGCCTGGAGGGGTCCCAGAGCGACACGTTGGTGGATGTGCTGGAGCGCGGGCACAGTGGTGTCTTGCCGCGGCAAGCGCCTTGCCGCGGTTGTTGTCTTGTTGCACTCGGGAGCTTGTCGCTCACCGGGCCTTGCCGGGACGCGTGGTGCGCCGCGGCAAGTTCCTTGGAATGCCTTGGGTGGCCTTCCCGGCAAGCTCCTCTTGCCGGGGTCTTGGGATGCTTTTGTTAGCCTTCCCGGCAAGCTCCTCTTGTCGGGGTCTTGTCTCTTTGACTTGGATACTTTGTTCTTGAATGGCTCCAAAGGGACCACGGAGGACCTTGGCGGTCACCCGGCAAGCCTTGCCATAGGATGCTGCGACTGCCCGTGCACAAGTTCGGGATACTAGGGTAGCCCTATTCTAGTACACCGACAGTTTTCTTAGGATTATTAAAGTAGTACATAATATTTTTCACATAACCAACATCGAGGGTTTTAGGAGGTTCCCCATCTCCATGAGTAGCAAGTACACCTAATTTTTTTAGTATTTCGTGTTCCATATCCATAACTAAAGATAAAGAACAACTAAGAACAACAAATAAAAATTACTTAGTGATAAAGCAAACAAGCACACACGAGAATATTCACCCCACGCCATTGCTACCCGGCAACGGTGCCAGAAAAAGGTCTTGATAACCCACAAGTATAGGGAATCGCAATAGTTTTTGATAAGTAAGTGTGTCGAACCCAACGAGGGGCTAAAGGTAGAACAAATATTCCCTCAAGTTCTATCGACCACCGATACAACTCTACGCACGCTTGACGTTCGCTTTACCTAGAACAAGTATGAAACTAGAAGTACTTTGTAGGTGTTGTTGGATAGGTTTGCAAGATAATAAAGAGTACATAAATAAAAAGTAGGGGCTGTTTAGATAAAGAAACAATAAAGTAAATATAGCGACTATGGAAAATTGGTGGTAGGGGTTACAAAATTGCCCCTAAGCAATTGACTACTTTACTAGACCGATAGCAAGTATTATGTGGGAGAGGCCACTGCTAGCATGTCATCCCTGACTTGGAATTCTATGCACTTATGATTGGAACTATTAGCAAGCATTCGCAACTACTAACGTTCATTAAGGTAAAACCCAACCATAGCATTAAGATATATTGGTCCCCCTTCAATCCCGTATGCATCAATTTCTATGCTAGGTTGAAGCTTCTGTCACTCTTGCCCTCCAATACATAGTCCTATCAACATACAACTAACCCTATGGTGTGATCCACGCGCACAATCATATGATGGGCACCAAAGGACAGCAACATAACCACAAGAAAATTAAATCAATCATAGCAATTCATCAACCACCGATAGGACAGTGAAAATCTACTCAAACATCATAGGATGGCAACACATCATTGGATAATAATATGAAGCATAAAGCACCATGTTCAAGTAGAGGGTACAGCGGGTTGCGGGAGAGTGGACCACTGTAGATAGAGGGGGAAGGTGATGGAGATGTTGGTGAAGATGGCAGAGGTGTTGGTGTAGATCACGGTGATGATGATGGCCCCCGGCGGCGTTCCGGCCCCACCGGAAGCGAGGGGGAGAGAGCCCCCTCCTTCTTCTTCTTCCTTGACCTCCTCCCTAGATGGGAGAAGGGTTTCCCGTCTGGACCTTGGCCTCCATGGCACGGGAGGAGCGAGAGCCCCTCCGAGATTGGATCTGTCTCTCTGTCTCTCTCTATTTCTGCGTTCTCAGATTCTTCCCTTTCACTGTTTCTTATATTCCCGAAGATCCCTAACTCCGATTGGGCTGAAATTTTGACACAATCTCTATCCGGGTAGTAGGTTTCTTGCGGCGAAAGAAGGGCATCAACCGCCTTATGGGTGGCCCACGAGGGCCAGGGGCACGCCCCCTGCCTCGTGGCCACCTCGGGCACCGTCTCGCGTGGATTTTTCTTCCCAAAAATCATATATATTCCAAAGAAATCTCTATCAATTTTTATCCCGTTTGGACTCCGTTTGATATGGATATTCTGCGAAACAAAAAACATGCAACAAAGAGGAACTGGCACTGGGCACTGATCAATATGTTAGTCCCAAAAATAGTATAAAAAGTTGCCAAAAGTATATGAAAGTTGTAGAATATTGGCATGGAACAATAAAAAATTATAGATACGACGGAGACGTATCAAATCTCACGCAGAGGAGATGGTTGGAACTCATAAAGGATTATGATATGAAGTTGCACTATCATCCCGGAAAGGCTAACGTAGTAGCCGATGCGTTGAGCCGCAAGAGTCATGTCAATACACTCATGACCGGAGAGTTACCCATGGAGTTAGAAGAAGAACTTCGTAAGCTATGTTTGGAGATAGTTCCAAGAGGTTATGTAGCAGTTTTGGAGATTCAGTCTACTTTGATGGATAAGATCAGAGAAGCGCAGATACCGTGAGGATGAGCACGATACCTTATGGTTCGAGGACCGCGTATATGTACCAAATGATCTGGAGATCAGGAAGCTGATTTGGCAGGAGGCCCATGATTCACCATATTTGATTCACCTAGAAAATACCAAGGTGTACCTGGATCTGAAGGATAGATTCTGGTGGACCGGAAGGAAGAAGGATATTGCGGAGTATGTAGTAGTTTGTGATGTATGTCAGAGAGTGAAGGCAGAGCATCAGAAGCCAGCAGGATTTCTACAACCATTGCCGATACCCGAATGGAAGTGGGATAAGCTAGGCATGGATTTTATCACGGGATTACCTAGGACTCGTTCAGGCTATGACTCGATATGGGTTGTTGTCGATCGTTTGACGAAAGTAGCTTATTTCATCCCAGTGAAGACCACTTACACCAGTGCTAAGTTGGCAAAGATATACATGACCAGGATCGTATGTTTGCATGGAGTTCCGAGGACAATTGTATCAGATAGTGGAACCCAGTTTACTTCAAAGTTTTGGAATCAGTTGCATGAAACTTTGGGAACTAGGCTGGAGTTCAGTACAGCTTTTCACCCGCAGACGGATGGACAGACTGAGAAAGTCAATCAGGTTCTGGAGGACATGTTGAGAGCTTGTGCACTAGATTATGGATCTAGTTGGGACGATAATTTGCCTTACGCAGAGTTCTCTTACAACAACAGTTACCAAGCCAGTTTGAAGATGGCCCCTTTTGAAGCATTGTACGGAAGGAGGTGCAGAACACCGTTGTTGTGGGATGAAGTTGGAGACCGACAGTTGTTTGGACCAGATTTGATTAAAGAGTCTGAAGAGAAGGTTAAACTGATTCGTGATAGACTCAAGGTAGCCCAGTCCAGGCAGAAGAGCTATGCGGATTCTAAACGCAAGGAGACAGTTTACGAAGTTGGAGAGAGAGTGTATCTTCGTGTATCACCACTCCGAGGCGTTAAGCGCTTTGGAGTTAAGGGAAAGTTAGCACCACGTTTTGTGGGACCATACAAAGTTTTGGAACGTATGGAGAAGTTGCTTACAAGTTGGAATTGCCCGAAGGATTGTCAGGATTTCACGATGTGTTCCACGTTTCTCAGTTGAAGAAGTGCCACGCAGAGATGGCTGATATCCCTCTGAGAGATACAGTGCCATTGGAAGCGATACAGTTGGATAGCGATTTGACCTACGAGGAAAAGCCAGTCAAGATTCTTGATTTTGCCAGCCGACTTACACGCAACAAAGTTATCAAGTTTTGCAAGGTTCAGTGCAGCCACCATGCTGAAGATGAAGCCACCTGGGAACGCGAGGAAGACTTATGGAAAGATCACCCTCACCTATTTTCTAGCCAACCCGAATCTCGAGGGCGAGATTCATCTTAAGGGGGGGGGGTACGTTTGTAACATCCCAAATTTTCAATTTGGAATGTTATACATTAGATCATCATTGCATATCATATTTTATTGCATTTTGGCTTGATCCTAGAAATTCTACGCAACTCAAGGACCTACGGAGAGAGTTGGGGATTTCGTTATTTTCATATTTGAGTTTTTCTCGAATTTTGAAAAGAGGATCGTTTGATTTTAATTATTTTATCTTCGAATATTTCTTTTATAAAAATAAAAGAGAGAGGATAAAATGACTTCCTCAAAATAAAGAAATATTGGAGATTTAATGTTAAAATCAAACAAGAGTTTTATTCGGATTTTTATCGCTATTTTATTTGAATTAGGAAAAATATGCGTTTTTCAAAATTGCATTAGAGTCCCAAATAAATGTACACCTTGTCCGGTAGATTTTTAGAGGACGGGGAAAATTTATTTCAGGATTTTTGGAGTCTGTTTAGTATTTCTTTTATTTGTTTTTCTTCGTGGAATAATTTAAAAAAAAGTTACCGACCTACCGGGCCGTGTCCACCTAGGACACCGCCTCGGCCGGCCCTTTAAGAGGCGAGGGGCCCGAGCCGCCATACCCTAGCCAGCCCAGCCCCGCACCCCGCCACCGCCGGCAACCCCGCCGCCCGACGCCGCCGCCGCCGCTGACACCGCCGCTCGCCGCCGCCGCCCGCCGCCGCCTTGCTGGAGTATGCCGTCGCAGCCTCGCCGCCCGCCGCCGCCGCCGACCCTTTCCACGAGGTAGCCGCCGGTTTTTTTAAAACAGATCGGTTTTATTTCGTAAACCCTAGATTTGTTTTTTTTTTCAGATCTGGTTCGATTTTTTTCGGTTTAGTTATTTAGCGGACGTTCGTCCATACGTTCGTTTGAACGAATGGTTTTTGCCCGTTAGCCACAGACAGCGAATGTTCGTTCGTTAGCTTGTTCGTCAGTTTTTCTTTTTCTCGGATTTTTCGCGATTATTCTCGATCGCGATTTCTGATCCGATTTTCGTTTTAGTTTATCTTTTCGCTCGTTTGTCGAAATCAGGCGATTCAAGCGCCTAGAGTTTCGTCTCGAAGCCCTCTTTCTGTTTAACCAACTTAAACAAGTTTTTGCTATTGTAAAATTTGACTTTAGTCCAGATTAGTAAACGAAGCTTGTTTCTTTCGCAGTTTGAGTTTTGTTGCTTCATTTGATTTGATTCTTTTTGCAAACCGGAGTTCTTAAATTGAACTTTATGGTTAGATCTTCTTATTTGAGTTTTACCCGTGCCCCTTGCTTGATTGCTTATTGTATGCTTGTTTGATTGTGATAGAGAACCCGAAGTGCGAAGCGTGCTACTACAAGTCTCTAGGTTTCACGGATCATCAGCAAGGCAAGTAACACTTTGATGATACCTCTTTACTACCAGTTTTATTGCATTAGATCAATCCTCAAAAATTTACATGGTTAGGATCTGAATAAATTGTGGGTTGGGAAGTAGATGAGGTAGAACTTATTCACCTGTTTATTATCAAACCCTTGGGAGTTACTTCTACGTTATGCTTATATTGCCATGCTATGCTCGTAGACGTGGTTTGGGTTTGAGAGTATCCATGACAGATGTGAGTTGTTGATTAATGGTTAACTTAAGGTGGCAACTTTAATGCACATCTGGGTGGATGAGGAACCTAGGAAACCCAGTGACTGCCTATATTTTTGGAAATCCTGGGGTACCGTGTGATTCTCCTATGGACTGCCACCCAGGCTCAAAGGGATCATAAGATTATTCATGCTGGAAACTTCCGTGTGCAGCCGCATGCCAATATGGGCTCTGGCATAGTTGAGTAAGTTGTGGGAAACCTTTCCATGATGGGCTAGCAGATGTAGGGGATTGTAGGTGTACAGGCCTATCTATCGGTTAAGGGGACCTCTTCGGAAAGACTGTGTCTCGATCATCCGTTTCTCAAACATCATGAAGTGCGAGAAATCCAACGGAGGAGATCGAGTCTTGTGGGTAAAAGTGCACAAACCTCTGCAGAGTGTACAACTAATCATGGTTAGCCGTGTCCCCGGTTATGGACATCGTGAGTATCTAGTTCTTGGATTATCATGTGGATCTCATCATTCTTAATATAAATTAATTGGGTTATTAATTACTTTTAATTGGGATTGAGAGGGGGTTTACCTTCTCAATGTTTTTCAACCAACTTTGTAGTTAAATAAAATATATTCCTTTGCAGTAGGGAAAAATTGACTTTCCGCAAAACATATAACCATACAGCCTCCACCAGCCAAATATGCATGTAGTGATAGCATTATTCTGTTCATTACTCTCTTGTGTTACATTGCCAGCATATTCCATGTGCTGACCCATTTCAGGCTGCAACGTATCATGTTGCAGACTTTTCAGACGACGAGTAAGGAGCCTTAGGTCGTGGTCTTTCACTCAGTGATGCCGTTGGAGTTGATGGACTCACTTTATATTCCAAGCCTTCCGCTGTTATCATATTAGATGTCCTTAAGCCATATTTAATGTAATAAGTTCTTTTTTGAGACATTCAATGTAATAAGTGTGTGATTGCTACTCTGTTATAAATCCTCAAGTACTGTGCGTGTCAGCATTACCGATCCAGGGATGACACTGATGCACAGAGATCAGACTGTTTGAGGTTTGGTCGCTACATCTACTATCCTTTTTCCACACTTGTGCTTCAAAGTAGCACCATGATCTTTATGATAGAGAGTCTTTTGTTTTGTCATTTTCATATACTAGTGGGAATTTTTCATTATAGAACTTGGCTTGTATATTCCTACAATGGGCCTCCTCAAGTACCCTAGGTCTTCGTGAGCAAGCAAGTTGGATGCACACCCACTTAGTTTCTTTTGTTGAGCTTTCATACATTTATAGATCTAGTGCATCGATTGCATGGCAATCTCTACTCCTTGCATTGACATCAATTCATGGGCATCTCCCTAGCCCATTGATTAGCCGCGTCAATGTGAGACTTTCTCCTTTTTTGTCTTCTCCACATAACCCCCTTCATTATATTCTATTCCACCCATAGTGCTATATCCATGGCTCACGCTCATGTATTGCGTGAAAGTTGAAAAAAGTTTGAGATTACTAAAGTATGAAACAATTGCTTGTCTTGTCATCGGGGTTGTGCATGGTGAGAGTATTCTTGTGTGACGAAAATGGAGCATGACCAAACTATATGATTTTGTAGGGATGAACTTTCTTTGGCCATGTTATTTTGAGAAGACATGATTGCTTAGTTAGTATGCTTGAAGTATTATTATTTTTATGTCAATATTAAACTTTTATCTTGAATCTTTCAGATCTCAACATTCATGCCTCAATAAAGAAAAAAATACATTGAGAAATATGTTAGGAAGCATTCCACATCAAAAATTCTGTTTTTATCATTTACCTACTCGAGGACGAGCAGGAATTAAGCTTGGGGATGCTTGATACGTCTCCAACGTATCTATAATTTTTGATTGTTCCATGCTATTATATTATCTGTTTTGGATGTTAATGGGCTTCATTTTACACTTTTATATTATTTTTGGGACTAACCTATTAACCGGAGGCCCAGCCCAAATTGCTGTTTTTTGCCTATTTCAGTGTTTCATAGAAAAGGACTATCAAATGGAGTCCAAACGGAATGAAACCTTTGGGAACGTGATTTTTGGAACAAACGTGATCCAGAGGACTTGGAGTGGACGTCAAGCAATCAACGAGGCGGCCACGAGGCAGGGGGGCGCGCCTACCCCCCTGGGTGCGCCCTCCCCCTCATGGGCCCCTTGTTGCTCCACCGACCTACTTCTTCCTCCTATATATATATATATATATCCATGTACCCTGCAAACATCCAGGAGCACCACGAAACCCTATTTCCACCGCTGCAACCTTCTGTACCCAAGAGATCCCATCTTGGGGCCTTTTCCGGAGCTCCGCCGGAGGGGGCATTGATCACAGAGGGCCTCTACATCAACTCCATGGCCCCTCCGATGATGTGTGAGTAGTTTACCTCAGACCTACGGGTCCATAGCTAGTAGCTAGATGGCTTCTTCTCTCTCTTTGGATCTCAGTACAAAGTTCTCCTTGATTCTCTTGGAGATCTATTCAATGTAACTCTTCTTTTGGCGGTGTGTTCGTCGAGATCCGATGAATTGGGGTTTATGATCAAGTTTATCTACGAATAATATTTGAATATTCTCTGAATTCTTTTATGTATGATTGGTTTATCTTTGCAAGTCTTTTAGAATTATCAGTTTGGTTTGCCTACTATATTGATCTTCCTTGCAATGGGAGAAGTGCTTAGCTTTGGGTTCAATCTTGTGGTGCTCGATCCCAGTGACCGAAAGGGAAATGACATGTATTGTATTTTTGCCATCAAGGATAAAAAGATGGGGTTTATATCATATTGCACGAATTTATCCCTCTACATCATGTCATCTTGCTTAAGGCGTTACTCTGTTCTTATGAACTTAATACTCTAGATGCATGCCGGATAGCGGTCGATGTGTGGAGTAATAGTAGTAGATGCAGAATCTTTTCGGTCTACTTGTCTCGGATGTGATGCCTATATACATGATCATGCCTAGATATTCTCATAATTATTCACTTTTCTATCAATTTCTCGATAGTAATTTGTTCACCCACCGTAATATTTATGCTATCTTGTGAGAAGCCACTAGTGAAACCTATGGCCCCCGGGTCTATCTTCCATCATATTAATCTATCGTTATTTCCATTACCATTTATTTTGCAATCTTTACTTTCAATCTATATCATAAAAATACCAAAAATACTTATCTTATTATTATCATCTCTATCAGATCTCACTCTTCCAAGTGGCCGTGAAGGGATTGACAACCCCTTTATCGCGTTGGTTGTGAGGTTCTTATTTGTTTGTGTAGGTATGAGGTGACTCGCGCGTTGTCTCCTACTGGATTGATACCTTGGCTCTCAAAAACTGAGGGAAATACTTACGCTGCTTTACTGCATCACCCTTTCCTCTTCAAGGGAAAACCAATGCAGTGCTCAAGAGGTAGCACCACCACAAGTGAAACACTTGATGGAACTTGACTTGATGGTCTCATCCAATGGAGTCGTAGGTGATGAAGCTCTCGGCTTGAAGTTGCTTGTAGTAGGAGGACGACTTGAAGTTGTCGAAGTTTTCTTGTAATTTGAGTTGTCGCCGGTGCTTGGTGAAGCTTTCGTCACGGAAGAAGGTGTCGAAGTCGTTGAAGCTTGATTGTTGGAGAAACCACATGACTTGGAAGAGAACTTGGCATACTTGAAGTGATCTTGCACTTGTCGCTCCGCCTTGGTGGCTTGGTGCACTATCTTGACGAGGTTTGAGTATTGTTGGAAGTCGGTGATCTTCTTGATGGGATGATTGAGTCCATTCAAGAATCGTGCCATAATTTGCTCATCATCTTCTGTGGCATTAGCTCATATCATGGCAATCTCAATTTCCTTGTAGTACTCTTCAATGCTCTTTGTTCCTTGCTTAAGGAGTTGTAGTCACTTGAAGAGGTCGTGGTTGTAGTAGGTTGGCACAAAATGTGTTCTCATGACATACTTCATTTGCACCCAAGTTGTGATGCGTGGTTCACCTCTTGCCTCATAGTGCTCAAGGACTTTCTCCCACCAAATGAGGACGTAGTCTTGGAACTCAAGGGATGCCATGGCGATCTTCTCTTCTTCCTCATAGTTGTGCAAACGAAAGATTTTGTCAACCTTCAATGCCATGACGTCCTTGATGAGGAGGATTGTCTCCCTCAATTTGCTCTTGGTGTGGAGTATTTCCATTGTCTTCTTGCTCTTGGCATGGGTGGCAAGCTGCGTGTCTATGTCAACATCCCAAGAGTCAATAGGGTTGCTTCTTGGGAGCTCTTCTAGCCGTCCTAGCCAGAGTGGGGGCTACCCCTGCAGCTATGTCCGCATGCCATTCGGACTGCTGAGCGTGGCCGCCTCGCACCAGCGCTTCATGTAGGGAGTCTTGGCGACTCACGAGGCTAGGCGCCAGGCGGTCTTGACGAAGGAGGGGCCGGAACCTCGCGAGCCCCCCAGACCTCCGAAGCCTCCCAGGCCTCAGGAGCCGGCTGGCCCGTGAGTAGCAATCTCTGGAGAGCGCATCTTCAGCTACTCCAACCCTTGTACAACGATGGTACCAGGTGACTTTCTGGTTTGTTCAGTTGAGGGTGCCCCTCAGGTTGCATTATCCTCAAGCTGTTAGGGCCCACTCCTGCAACCTATATCATTTTATGCATGTATTAGAACTGGCTTTGCTTCTTATGAATATCTTAAACATTGCAACCTGCATGTCCGATGCTTCGCCACCATGAATGTTGTGCGCCCTCACGAGCCCGCCCACGACCGCCTCATGATTAAGGAATGGCACGACGTCTATGCTCGGGTCCGTCCCTGCAGCGTTGCTAAACCCAAGTGGTCGAGCTCTGTCTCATGGGTCAGCTCCCGTGCATGTCACCTCCCGTGGTCCTTGGTGCCTTGTTATCGCATGAGCTAATCATGAGTGGATGAGTCAGGGGCACGTGACCCGGTGCCTCGTCGTCGTGGGAGCCGCATGCCAGTTGTCTTTCTTTAGGATTATTGCATGAGAAGATTGGGCATCGCATCTGTGCTCGGGTCCGTCCCTACAACATCGATGAACCCAATGGCCGAGCTCTGTCTGGCGGGCCGGCCCCGTTCACGTCACCTCCTGGGGTCATTGGTATTTGGCCTTCTCATGTGATGTCCTCCAGAAATTCACTTGGCGCAGGCCACCTCACACATCTCACTGGTCTTACGAGCGCCCCCCACCCTGCTAAAAATCCAGGCACAACCCGCCTTAAGGTAGGGCCTCATGAGTCTCGTGCTGGCTGACGAGTGCCCATATACACCTCCTCTAGTTCTTTCGTGGTAGCCACGCGTACGAATGGGCTTGTACATGCCACGGAGTCTCCGCCGAGGGAACTCCCACCCACACTAGTGGAAGCCCCATGCTCCGCACTGGCGGACGACACAGTCGAGGAGCGACTATGCCCACGCACCAGTGGAAGCGCCATGCTCTGCTGGCGGACGACACGGCCGAGGAGCGGCTATGCCCACGCGAAAGTGGAAGCACCATGATCCGCGCTAGTGAATAAACAACTGAGGGCACCCTAGTGGCTGCAATAACCTTAGGATGGCCTACGAGCTCATTGTACGGCCCCACCGCACAGCTTTCCCTACAGGGGGGCCGCGCGAGGGGCCTGGGCACGGGGGTTGCGCTCAGGCCACGCCTGGCGCACGCCACCTCACCAGGTCTCTCAAACCTGGTCTTCCCGCATCCCTCCCACGCAAAAGCTAGCGAGGAAAGGTGTCGGTGTCAAAACCGTCGGATCTCGGGTAGGGGGGTCCCGAACTGTGCATCTAGGTTGGATGGTAATAGGAGGCAGGGGACACGATGTTTTACCCAGGTTCGGGCCCTCTTGATGGAGGTAAAACCCTACGTTCTGCTTGATTAATATTGATGATATGGGTAGTACAAGAGTAGATCTACCACGAGATCAGAGAGGCTAAACCCTAAAAGCTAGCCTATGGTATGATTGTTGTTCGTCCTACGGACTAAAACTCTCCGATTTATATAGACACCGGAGAGGGCTAGGGTTACACAGAGTCAGTTACAATGGTAGGAGATCTACATATCCGTATCGCCAAGCTTGCCTTCGACGCCAAGGAAAGTCCCTTCCGGACACGGGACGAAGTCTTCAATCTTGCATCTTCATAGGCCAGGAGTCCGGCCAAAGGTATAGTCCGTCCATCCGGACACCCCATAATCCAGGACTCCCTCAGTAGCCCCTGAACCAGGCTTCAACAACGACGAGTCCGGCGCGCAGATTGTCTTCGGCATTGCAAGGAGGGTTCCTCCTCCAAGTACTTCATAGAAGATTTTGAACGCAAAGGTAGTGTTCGGCTCTGCAAAATAAGTTTCCACATATTGCCATAGAGAGAATAATATTTGCACAAATCTAATCTGCTGACGTATTCCGTAGCGTGACATCACACCACGGCCAAGTCTTTATTCGAATCGTTTTATTGTCCCACCTCAGCGCGTTTAGCGAGGCGGTTTCCTCGGCACGTCTTGTTAAAGCAGAGATCGTGTCCCCTTATTCCGGGATTCTCATCAATACGGGTGTGGGTAACCCAACCGCGCCATTGACTATGGCGCTTGGGAGATAAGCGAGTTTTACCAGGCTGGTGGGGGCGCATAGTCGCGTCCGCCCATATAAGGGGATAAGGATCCACCTTTTCATCCACGCCTTCTTCCTCCTTTGCCTATCCATTTCCGCGCACTCGAGCTCTAGCGCCCAAGTCCGCACACCCCACCTCAACCTTCTCCAGCCATGTCCGGAGCGGGAGGCAAGTGGATGGTCTCCTCCGTCACGGACGGACACATCAAAAAACTGAGGAAGGCCGGATACTTGTCTAACGACATTGCGCACCGGCTTCCCGAAGAGGGGCAGCTCATCCCCACCCCCAGGCCCCATGAGAGGGTGGTGTTCCTCCCCCATTTCCTCCGCGGACTGGGCTTCCCTCTCCACCCATTTGTCCGGGGGCTCATGTTCTACTATGGCCTGGATTTCCACGATCTGGCCCTGAACTTTGTCCTCAATATCTCGGCGTTTATCGTCGTGTGCGAGGCTTTCTTCTACATCCGCCCCCATTTCGGCCTATGGCTCAAGACTTTCAATGTCAAGCCAAAGGTGGTGCGCAGCACTTAGGCGGAGTGCGGAGGCGCCATGGTGGGCAAGATGCCCAACGTCCTATGGCCCGAGGGCTCCTTCGTGGAGTCCCTAAAGAGGTGGCAATCGGGGTGGTTTTACATCACCAAGCCGCGCGACCCTGAATGGGTCACAGCCCCCGAGTTCCGATCCAGACCCCCTACGCGGCTCACCTCCTGGAAAGAGACGGGCCTGTCGTGGGGTAAAGAAGGAGAGCTGACCGGACTCCAAACATGCGTCCAAACCCTGGTGGACAAGAAGCTCAAACTTGTCAACGTAGTCCAGGTTATGCTCATCCGCCAGATCCTCCCGTGTCAACAACGGGCTTTCAACCTGTGGGAGTTCGACCCAGCGCAGCACCGAACTCTAAGCAGGCTCTTCGACACAACGTACGAAGATGCCTAGAAGGTGCTTTTCAAGGGCGCCGAGGCCCCCGCATCCGCTACCGAGGATCGCGGATTCAGCATGCAGCGTCGCGCTCGTGCGGTAAGCTGTTTTTACCTTTTACAGGGTATTAGTTTTTCATAGTTTGACTCCATGCAGGATCTTAAGCTCCCTTACCTTTGACAGGATTGGCAGGAGACATCCGGACAGATCAACTGTCCGGCTCCTTTGCCCGAAGGCCCAGCGGATGCTCGCTTGGCGAAGCTGCTGGTTCCGGCACCCTATGTGGTGCCGGAGAAGAAGGCCAAGAAGAAGGCCACGGGGACTCGGAAGAGTGCCCGGCGCCTGGGGGTGTCGGATTCATCATCCGACGACTCCAAGACGCACTCCTCCCGTGAAGACGAGGAGGAGGAAGAAGAGACCTCTCCCCCTCCAGCGGGGGGAGAGAAGAAAAGGAAGGCCGCCCCAACTAGGGAGGCCGAAGGGTCCAAGAAGGGGAAAACCCTTCCTCCGGATGGCTCCACCAACGCCGATGGCGGCGAAGAGGAGTGGACGCACAGGGTCAAGCCCCTGGCGAGGTCGTAAGTGTCTGGATACCAGAGTGATTCATAGTATTCTTCCATTGCACAACTTTTCCTTATGCCGAACATGTTTATGCAGTCCACCCAAAGACCGGCTCGACATGTCGTCGAGCGGTTCCCTGGATTCGTCGGATGTGAATTCGCTTCCGACGGCTACCTTCCCCCACCCTACGGACGACGCCGAGGTGTCGTCCCAACAAGTTCCAAGCCAGGAGGAGGTGGTCCTGGAGGCACCGCAAGGCGACCTCCCGGACTCCAGGCGCAAAGGGAATAAAACCCCCAAGGGCTCCGAGTCCGGCCTTGAGCCGGACACCGCGCCGGAACCTTCAATGGTTCCGGACTCCAGTAGGCGGCCTCCTTCCAAGAGGAGAGAGCCTACCAATCCGGTGACCTCCGTCCAACCGAAGGCACCGGACAATTTGCTGGAGACGCTTAACGGCGCCTCCATCGAAGAGGAGCACCACACTATTATGAGTGCGGTGATCTAGAAGGTTCAGTCCGCCAAGAGCAGACTGACTGAAGCCTGTGCCAGCCTTCTAACAGGCTTTGAGGTAGGTAAAGAATATGTAAAAATATTACCGCATAGACAGTAGCCCCTGATGCTCTGTTCGGCGTTCGGAAAGAAAAGCCGAATAGAGGATCTAATAATCGCAGGAGTCTAACATAATCAAGTCAATATGCGTATGCAGGCTTCGCTGCTGGCCTCCGCCGCACTGACTGCGGAGGTGGATACACTGAAGCAGAACCTCGCGCGGTCCGAGAACGAGCTCGGCCATGCCAAGAGGCAACTCGAGGAGAAGGAAGGTAAGTAATACCTTGTGCAATTAGATAGAGAAGATGTGGTTGCAAAAAATGACAGGATCAACGTGCTATTATAGAGGCCACGGCCGAGGTGGCAACCCTTAAGCAAGCGCTGTCCGAGGCCGAAAACAGGGCGGCCGTGGAGCGCACGGAGAGAGAGAAGCAGGAGGCGTGGGTGGAGGAGGTGCAGAAAGAGCTCCAGGCTCTCGTGAAAAAACACGAGAGTTTGGAGCTTGACTCAAAGACGCAAGCGTCCGAGCTTGCGGAAGCCCTCAAAAGCGCGAAGTCTGCCAAGGCCGAAGCCCAGAAAGCCCTCAAAGAAATTGACGTGATGAAGAAGATAGTGGCGGGTAAGGCATTCGTTATGCAAAGCAAGCACGTGAAAGTGAATTATTTGTTACTTACCCGAGTCCGGAGCTCTCCAGGAGCATTCGCAGATTTGCCCCGCAGTGTGTCTGATGCCGCCGCCTACTACCGAGCCGAGGAGGGGAGCTCGACAGAGAAGGTGTTCTGGTCTCAATATGCTGAGGCCGGACACCGGGTGCCTTTGAGCGACCAGCTGAAGTAGATGGTCGAGCTTCACAAGGTTGCCGAACAAGCCGTAAAGGGCCTCATAGTTCAGCTGTGGCCTAGAGAGGCTCTGCATGGGAGCTACTTCGGGCTGGTGAGGCGGCTGGTGGATGCCTGTCCACGGCTTGAAGTAATCAAGCGCTCCGTCTGCATCGAAGGTGCCCGTAGGGCACTTGCCCGTGCTAAAGTGCACTGGGGCAAGATGGATGCGGAGAAGCTGGTGAAGGACGGGCAGCCGCCGGGCAAGGAGCATCACGTCCAGGAAGCGTATTATGAGGGCGTCCTGAAGGGTGCCCGCCTTATAGCGGATGAATGCTCCAAAGATGTAATTTTTGAGTAAACTCAAATTTGTGATCCTGTACGCTGAAAACTTGTTCATATGCACTAAGCAACGCTTTTGAATTTAAAATATTACCTTCTGTGCGGCCGTTTATCAAATTTGAGAGATGGCGAGTCGTCGGCTTTTGCCCCCATGCCACGAGTGCTGGGGTGTTCGGGATAAACATGAGCGCTCTTTTTCCCATTCTTGGGTCCTTCGAGGGAGGCGCACAACACAACGAACAAGGCAATCGGACTATAATGCTTGAACACTCTCACTTAGCCATAGAATTCTATAATTTTAAATTTCAGTGAAGCCCCTACTGTTCGGAAGACCGAGTTCGGGGCGCTATCCACGCCTAGGCCGGACAAAGCCGACTCCTCGCTCTAAGCGGCATAAGTCTTTAGGGACTCGAAAACCTCTCGAACAGCGACCAGCTCTCGCCTCATCATGACGGTCGGTTTTAGCTTTCTCTACTGAGGTGCTTAGCCCAGCTCAACTAGGGCACAATCGCAGTAGTTCTCCTAGTGCTACCTTAGCCGATATGACGGAACATAAGGTACCAAAATATAGGAGCCGGGCAAACCCAACTATTGACCCAAGACATGATTCGGAGCCGATGCATATAATGCTATAAGTTCGGGGTGCCGCACTTGTGAAAGTGTTCGGACTTCTCACACCATGTTGTGGGGTACTAAGCCCCTGGCGTATTGGCCGTACCAAAGTGTACGGGTGCAACATGTCATTAATGAGCATATATTCGTAAAAAAAGGTAATGCGATAATAGACGGAAGCTATGCATTGTTTATTTAAAAAAGCTGCGATCAAAGCAGAATGATACAAATAGTGCGATAAGCAAAAGATGGGACTATCAAATATGTCCTTTCCAGGGGCGAGTTGCGGAGTGTTATGCAAAATAGGTATACTGCTCGTTATAGAGACCACCTTAGAGTTCCGTAGTGCGGCGTAGCTTTCTGCTTCCCTGGTTGTATCGTTTGTGCGGCGATTGTACTGCCGGACAAGCCTTCCGAAGAATGGAGTCCTGAAAATAAGAGAAAATTAGGAAATCGGCAGCCCCTAGTGCGGTTTAAGCCGCGTTTCGGGCGTGCCGTGATGGTGCCCCTCCCCCTGTGCCCATGGTATTTCTAGAGCGTAGTTATGTATGCGCAACACTAGTTTCGCAAGTTCGTGAGGGCTGGGGTTGGGGCCGCATTGCTACACTTGCTCGGAACGTGCCAGGCGGTCTTGTTGTAGGTTACTCCGGGCGCGCTTGATGGTGTCTGGACGTTTAATGGCCGGACTGGAGAATTGCCTTAAGAGGCTGCTTTGTACTTTCGCTGCGATAGCCGCCGTATGCTCCTCCGTTCGAAGAGAGCGTTCGGTGTTTCCATTGACCATGATGACACCTCGAGGGCCTGGCATCTTGAGCTTGAGGTATGCATAGTGCGGCACCACATTGAACTTGGCAAATGCGGTTCGCCCAAGCAGTGCGTGATAGCCACTGCGGAACAGGACTATGTCGAAGATTAACTCCTCGCTTCGGAATTTATCCGGAGATCCGACCACTTCAAGTGTAACTGAGCCTGTACAGTTGGCTTCTACACCTGGTATGACGCCTTTAAAGGTCGTTCTGGTGGGTTTAATCCTCGAGGGATCGATGCCCATTTTCCGCACTGTATCCTGATAAAGCAGGTTCAGGCTGCTGCCGCCGACCATAAGGACTCTAGTGAGGTGAAATCCTTCAATAATTGGGTCTGGAACCAATGCGGCGAATCCGCCATGAAGGATGCTAGTGGGGTGGTCCCTTCGATCAAAAGTGATCGGGCAGGAAGACCATGGGTTGAATTTTGGGGCGACTGGCTCCCTCGCGTATACGTCCCTTAGCACACGCTTCCGCTCCCTCTTGGGGACGTGGGTTGCATATATCATGTTCACCGTCCGCACTTGTGGGGGAAAACCTTTCTGTCCGCTGTTGTTCGGTGGCCGGGGCTCCTCCTTGTCATCGCTATGCAGCCCCTTGTCTCTGCTTTCGGCATTTAACTTGCCTGCCTGCTTGAACACCCAACAATCCCTGTTGGTGTGATTGGCTGGTTTTTTGGGGGTGCCATGTATCTGGCATGAGCGGTCGAGTATTCGGTCCAAACTGGACGGGCCCGGAGTATTTCTTTTGAATGGTTTTTTCTGCTGACCGGGTTTAGAGCCTTTGAATCTGGCATTAACTGCCGTATCCTCAGCATTGTCGCTGTTAATGTGGCGCTTTTGCTTGTTGCGACGCGACCTGCCACTGCTGTCCTTGGTATCCGAATTACGAGGGCTCTTGGTCATGTTATTGCTCCGAGCTAGATAGTTGTCTTCTCCCACGCAAAAGCGGGTCATAAGTGTCGTGAGGGCTGCCATAGATTTCGGCTTTTCCTGTCCTAGGTGTCGTGCAAGCCACTCGTCGCAGATGTTATGTTTGAAGGCTGCTAGGGCCTCTGCGTCCGGACAGTCGACGATTTGATTTTTCTTGGTTAGGAACCGTGTCCAGAATTGTCTGGCCGATTCCTCTGGCTGCTGAATTATGTGGCTTAGGTCATCGGTGTCTGGTGGTCGCACATAAGTGCCCCGGAAATTGTCGAGGAATGCAGCTTCCAGGTCCTCCCAACAACCAATTGATTCTGCTGGTAAGCTGTTAAGCCAATGCCGGGCTGGTCCTTTAAGCTTGAGTGGGAGGTATTTGATGGCGTGTAGGTCATCACCGCGGGCCATGTGGATATGAAGGAGATAGTCCTCGATCCATACTGCAGGATCTGTTGTGCCATCGTATGATTCGATGTTCACGGGTTTGAAACCCTCAGGGATTTGATGATCCATTACTTCATCTGTGAAGCATAGTGGGTGTGCGGCGCCTCTGTATTGGGCTACATCACGACGCAGCTCAAACGAGCTTTGTCTATTGTGTTCGGCCCGGCCGGATTTACTGTATCCGGCGTGACGAGTACCGTCTCGTGCCGTGGGGCGCCCACGTGATCCATAGATCGATCTTGTTTGCCTTGCCTTGTCCTCCAATATATCTCGCAGGTCTGGCGCATTTTCCCATGCCTTGGTAGTGTTTGAGCGGCGCCGGGGTGCGGCTTGAGTGGAGGGCCGAGAGGCCTCTCTGTCGCAGCCACGGGGTGGCCGGTCGGTCGCATCATGTGTTGGTGATGTAGGTTTAGGTGCTTCCTCCTCTAATTGGGGTAGCAACCTGCGCTTTGGGTAGCTCTTGGAGGGGCGTTCGAGTTCATACTCTTCGGCCGCAAGGACTTCAGTCCATCTGTCGGCTAGCAAATCTTGATCAGCTCTAAGCTGTTGCTATTTTTTCTTGAGGCTGCTCACCGTGGCCATAAGCCTGCGTTTGAAACGCTCTTGTTCGACGGGATCCTCCTGCATGACAAATTCATCGTCGTCAAGGCTTGCCTCGTCTTCGGAGGGAGGCATATAATTATCGTCCTCGACCTCTCTGTCTGCCGCTCTCTCATGAGGGCTGGCTTCTCTATCATCCTGTGCTGAATCTTGCTGGAGGTGGTTGTCTTCGGCACTGTCCGGGGTGTTATTATCCCCCGTGCCGGAATCACCGTTTTTGTTTTGGCGGGATTTAGAGCGGCGCTGCTGACACCGGCGCTTAGGCTGCTTCTTGGAGGGGCCATCCTCCGCTGTTCCATCGCCATTGTCTTCTTTTGGGGTGTCCACCATGTATATATCATACGACGAGGTGGCTTTCCAGTGCCCTATAGGCGCCGGTTCTTGATCGTCTCCTGCATCGGCGTCCATACCGTCGATGTCTTTGGAGTCGAAGTCGAGCATGTCGGTTAAATCATCGACAGTGGCTACGAAGTGGCTGGTGGGTGGCCTATGAATTTCTTCATCATCCGCATCCCAACCTTGCCGACCATAGACCGGCCAGGGCTCTCCTGACAAAGAGAGAGACTTTAGTGACTTTAGAATATCGCCGAAGGGCGAGTGCTGAAAGCTGTCCGCGGCGGTGAACTCCATGATCGGCGCCCAATTGGGTTCGATCGGTCGGGGTGCGGAGGGCTCGGAGTCTGGAGAGGAGTCCGGCTCCTTGGAGTCATGGGCTTCACAGAGAATAGGGCTGGTGTTCGGCTCGATCACCGTAGAAATTGCAGCCCCCGAGGCAGTGTCTAACCACCCATCCTCGGTTGGTGTGATCGGCTCCGAGCTAGGGGTCGGAGCGGACACAGGTGCGGCCTCCAGGGCACTGTTCGGCGGCAGAGCTAAATCATGCCCATCATGACAGTGCGGCGCGCTCAGCTGTGGCTCGAATCCGTCGAAGATCAAGTCTCCGCGGATGTCGGTCGTGTAGTTCAAACTTCCAAATCTGACCTGATGGCCAGGGGCGTAGCTTTCGATCTGCTCCAGATGACCAAGCGAATTGGCCCACAGTGCAAAGCCGCCGAATATGAAGATCTGTCCGGGGAGAAAAGTCTCACCCTTGATCTCATCGCTGTTGATGATCGGAGAAGCCATCGTGCCTAAAAGTGACGACACAGAGGAACTCTCAATGAAAGCACCAATGTCGGTGTCAAAACCGGCGGATCTCGGGTAGGGGGTCCTGAACTGTGCATCTAGGTCGGATGGTAACAGGAGGCAGGGGACACGATGTTTTACCCAGGTTTGGGCCCTCTTGATGGAGGTAAAACCCTATGTCATGCTTGATTAACATTGATGATATGGGTAGTACAAGAGTAGATCTACCATGAGATCAGAGAGGCTAAACCCTAAAAGCTAGCCTATGGTATGATTGTTGTTCGTCCTATGGACTAAAACTCTCCGGTTTATATAGACACCAGAGAGGGCTAGGGTTACACAGAGTCAGTTACAATGGTAGGAGATCTACATATCCGTATCGCCAAGCTTGCCTTCGACGCCAAGGAAAGTCCCTTCCGGACACGGGACGAAGTCTTCAATCTTGCATCTTCATTGTCCAGGAGTTCGGCCAAAGGTATAGTCTGTCCATCCGGACACCCCCTAAACCAGGACTCCCTCAAAAGGTATGGAGGACTCCGGATTAACTCAGACGCTGCTCGCATTTCCTTCATGAGGGCTATTCGTACGTCAAGGGGGACCCCTGAGCATCGTCACTCAGGGGCCTCACTGGTCATTTAGCCCCTCACCCCTTGGCCTCGTCCAGGTGATCCGGACGCCCCAACGGCGGTTGAGGTATGCACGGGGCCGGGCCCTGCTGACACTGAACACTAAAGCAAACAGGAAGGAAATCAAGCACAAAATGGAAATTGCGGTGTCCCAGCAAGTTATTAGAAAACATAATGTTCCACAAATTTAAGCAAAAGTTCTCATGCCTCTGTGAGGCATGCTAAATGTTGTAGGGTCAAACTAGGAAGAAGCGCCACCGTCTCCTTAGCCGCCGCCGCTCGCCTTGGGAAGCCCATCGTCGATGATGCTGCCTCCATCTTTGTTGCCGCCATGGCTTCGAGGTCGAGGACGTAGAGGAACTTCCCCAGGAAGGTGTTCACCTGCTCCTTTACGTCCTCGGCGGCAGCGGTGCAGGACTCAAGATCCACCGGCTCGAGCAGTGCATTGAGGTCAAAGCCTGGGTCCTGAAGGTGGAGGTCGCTGAAGGCGCGTGTCGCGGCCGCGGTGAAGAGTTAGTGGCACTCCCCCTCCACCCAAGAGTCCACTCTAGCGGCGGCGCCCTCAAGCGCCTTAATAATCTTGGGGCAGAGCTCGACGAGGCCATTCTCAGGGGTCGCCAGCGGCTCTTAGTACCCTCCCCCATAGATGGAGTGCAGTGAATCGCGAAACTTGAGCTCGAGGGCGAGGAAGGCCTTGCGTTCCATGGCCGCTGACTTCTCAGCGGTGGCAAGGGTCTTTTCCCCGGCCTCCAGCTGAGCTGTCACCTCGGAGACTTGCTGGTCATGGGACGCCCGAGCTTTGTCTACCTCCTCCTTCATCTTGCCCAGGCGGTCCCATTCCACAGCTTGGTCGGCGATCGCCTGGGCCAGCTTGGCATCGCGATCAGCGAGCGTCGCCTCACGGGCCTTGATATCCCCCTATTGTTGCTGAAGCCGTTGGCTGTGGGCAGCCTGCTCCTCGCGGAGAGCCTTCAGCTCAGCCTCCGCCTTGTTGTAGCGCTCCTCGGTGGACGCTACGTCGGCCAGCGCCGCGTCATGAGCCGATGTGGCTTCGCCGGCCTCCTTCTTGCTCTGCGCGGCGGCGGCCTCGGCCCAGCTCCAGGCCAGCCTAGCAGACGCGTCGGCCTAGAGCCACCCCAAGATCAGCCCCATGCGTTCCCTCACCGGGCATCTGCCGGCGTCTTGGAGGTTGGTCCGGAGATGATCTAGCACGGTCTAGGATTCCTCCAGAGCCCCAGGCCTGACGAGGGGGCCGCAGTCCGCCAGCACAAGGGCCTGGGGAGGGGCAGCACCGGCACGTGGGTTGGCGTCGCCGCAGCAGCAAGGGCAGCTTGGGGCCCTGGAGCCTCCGAACCCCCCGAAGGTACGACAGGGATGGGGGCTCCGGAGCCTGCTGGCCCCCGGAGGCAGACTCCTCCTGAGGATCCACCACCGTGCTTTGGGGGGGGGCTGCTTCGCCGCAATGGAACGCGAAGTGACCTCTTTTGTCTGTGCCAGAGCCGCCGCGGTTGTGGCGAGCGATGGTGCCTCAGGGGTCCCGGGTTCCTCCTTCCTTTTCTTTGCCACAATGCCCATCCTGGTCACCGGGAGGGGAGCACTGTGGGCATGACCTCAAGGGAGACAAACAAAGACAAGTTAAGGTACTTACTCATCAGGGGAAATGTACGCCCTCTCCTTAGACGGGGCCAGGGCGCCTTCGATCTTCCTGGGTGTGGCCTTTTCTGCATCTTGGGGGTTGGTGGGGCGCGCATCGGCTGACCTCAGTGCGATGACGATGGCCGAGGCAGAGGCGTCGCCGCGAGAAATGGGCGCCACCTCTCTCTTCTTTGGGGTCGCTCGCCTGGCCTTTGCAAGGCCGTGGGAGTGGCCCCGGACCTCGTGACGACCCCGGTGGAGTGTGGGGATTCCGCGACCGGGGGCTCGGCGGCGTCGTCATCATCTGTGAATCCATGTAGAAGCTCGCTCTGGGATGGGGGAGAAGTCTCCGCCACATTGTCCACGGTCACCTCCGAGTCCTCCTCGCCCTCGTTGCTAGCGTTGTCGCTAGAAGACACCAGTACCAATGAGTTGGGGAGTTCGGGTGGCACAAGCCCCAGCTCGTTGAAGACGGGCATGGCGGCGACTATCGCTGCCCTTTCGGCGCGGCGGTACAGCGAGATGTAGGCCGTCGGGAGGTTGCCTGGACCCCCCTCGAGTAGGGAGCTCATGATCTTGTACAGCTCCTCGCCCATCAAGCTCCCCGAGTGTAGCCAGATGTCGTCCTCTACGCCCTTGAACTCCCACATGGGGTGCGTGTGCACTTGGAACGGCTCCACGCGCTGCATGAGGAACTCCTTGACAAGCATGCCCCCCGTCAGCACTCCGACAACCATGTCTGCGATCATCTTCCTCAGGACTGGCATCGCCCGGGGGTCGGAGAGCTTCTCTTGACCCCACCTATCAAGCTTCTCCAGCAGTTGGGTTGGTAATTCCAGCCGCATGTTGAGGCCCTTGGCATCCATGAGGACCCACCGGCACCGGAAGTTCTCCACCTTCTTCCTGGCCCTCATGAGCACGTTGCCCTTGTGGAGCGAAGGCTATGCAGTCGGAGCATTTGGTCGGATCATGCATCCTTAGGCAGAAGAAGTGGCGGAGGAGCGCAACGGAGGGCCTCACACCCACAAACGCCTCACAGTAAAAGGTGAAGATGGACATGAGGAGGATGGAGTTGGGCTGAAGATGCAGAGCCTGGACCTGGTAGTGGTCGAGGACGGCGCTGAAGAACCGGAGAAGGGCGGGATGAGCCCCGCAAATACGTTGTGGAGGAAGAAGGGATAAACTGTCCGCGCCAAGGCCCTCTGCTCGGCGGAACCCGTCTGGAGGGCGGTCTCGTTCCACTCATTGTCGTCGCTCACCGTCAGCGGGGGCGCGGTGGCAAGGTGCTTCTCCTCGGTGATGGAGGACGTGCCGAGGGCCAGCGCAGGTGAGGAGGCGGAGCTTATGGTAGGAGCGGTAGGCTTCGCCTTCCCGGACGCCATTCACAAGATCTTGGAGGAAGAGGTTCAGAGGGAAGGAGGAATGAGGCTGGATCTGGAGATACCCTCGGCTGGGAGAAAGGGGATCTAAAGCAAGGCAAAGAGAAGGCAATGATGGCTCGGTAGCGGGCACCAGTCTTTTGTCAGCCTGGGCAGCGGCGTGGGGAAGTGGAGATGCCCACGTCCCATCAAGCGCCACATGTCAGCATGACCTGTAGGCGATAGGGCCCTGCGGCGCTTCGCCCTTGCCCTTTGGCTTCGCCTCGAAGCCATGTCCGAGTGCACCTTGGGCCCGGGGGCTACTGTCGGTGTTCTGGGAACCAGGGTACCCAGACTTGCCGGCCCGCGGCCCATGACGTGGCTCTATCAATGGCCGGGTACGACCCATCTACAAGACCGCCAAGGCAAGACCCTCACGAGGGGCCAAACCTTGCGAGGCGGACGACGCCAAGTCCTCCGGAGGGAGCAGCCACCCTAGGTGGCCTCCTGAGGAGCAGAGATTTCTATAAAGGTGCCCAACCTCATGAGGTTGCGGTGACGCAAGACATGATAACCAAGGCCAGGCGGGTGCCAGCGGGCACAGAAGAGGCAGTTTCCACCTTGGTGCTAAGGAGGCAAGGATAGGTGTGGGCTCTCGAGGACTCAGGCAAAGGTTTCCATTCTCATGCAACAAGACCAAGACCGCTAGGACGGTAGGAAGGATGTCATCGCCAAGCCCCCGCAGCGTCACGACCAGAAGCTTTGCAGGCGAAGACCACCTTTCGTTAGGATAGGATGTACTACTTGTCCCCTTTCAAATTGACCACCGTGGGATCCCTTCCCGCTTACATTTTTGGTGAAGAGGACCGTGGCCACTATAAGTATAGGTTAGCAACTACCGAGGTGAGGGATCCAAACCTCTTCAACTCATTCCTTCACCAGAGCAGACCTCGCGAGGTTGTTCATCCCTTGTACTAGTTGACCATCAGCCCTCATGAGGCCAATCCACCACAAAGAAGGAGTAGGGTCTTACACCACAAGGTAGCCCAAACCTGGGTAAATTGCTGTGTTCATCTTCTTCCTTGTTCATCAAGCTAGGCCGTGGGGCGATGAGTGAGGGAGTCCTGGACTAAGGGGTCCGCGGGCGTTCGGCCTGTTATCCATGGGCCGGACTGATGGGCTGTGAAGACATGAAGGCCAAAGACTGTACCTGTGTCTACATTGGACTCTCCTTGGCGTGGAAGGCAAGCTTGGCGACTGACTATGAAGATTCCTTCTTATGTAACCAACTCTATGTGAACCCTAGATCCCCCCCGGTGTCTATATAAACCGGAGGGGTTAGTCCGGAAAGGACACATTCATTACCATAGTCATACAGGTTAGACTTCTAGGGCTTAGCCATTACGATCTCGTGGTATATCAACTCTTGTAACACCCATATTCATCAAGATCAATCAAGCAGGACGTAGGGTATTACCTCCATAGAGAGGGCCCGAACCTGGGTAAACATCGTGTCCCCCGTCTCCTGTTACCATCTGAAAGTGCGTTATATCGACTAGAGGGGGGTGAATAGGTGATTTTTATGAAAGTCTTCAAAACGTGGGAGTTATGAAGACAAACGATAGAAATAAACCTAATACCCTGCAGCGGAAGGTAGACTACACTAGGCAAGCCATAGTCAAGTATTCAATAGAGTGAAAGTACAATGACTAATAGCAGCAATGTAGTAAGGATCAGGTAGGAAGATATTGTGAAGCCAGACAGAACACGCAGTCACTCAGTGAAGACAAAAGATAGTGCAAACATACAATGACTTCACAAGGAGTAACAGTAAGTAAAGGGAAGGGAAGATGAAACCAGTGACTTGTTGAAGACAATGATTTGTTGGACCAGTTCCAGTTGCTATGACAACTGTACGTATGGTTGGGGCGGCTAGGTATTTAAACCTTAGGACACACAGTCCCGGACACCCAGTCCTGAACACGCAGCTCAGGACACCCAGTCCTCACCGTATTCCCCTTGAGCTAAGGTCACACAGACCTCGCCCAATCACTCTGGTAAGTCTTCAAAGTAGACTCCCAAACCTTCACAGACTTCGTTCACCGGCAATCCACAATGTCTCTTGGATGCTCAGAACGCAACGCCTAACCGGCTGGAGGATGCACAGTCCTCAAGTGTAATAAGTCTTCAGATCACACAGACAAGAAGACTTAAGTGATGCCCAATTTTCTTTGCCTCTGGGTGGTTAGGGCTTTATCCTCGCAAGGAATTCTCTCTCAAAGGCTTCGAGGTGGGTTGCTCTCAAACAACAAAAGCCGTACTCTCAATCTAAGCAGCCAACCGTTTATGGTTGTGGGGGGTGGGCTATTTATAGCCACTTGGCAACCCGACCTGATTTGTCCGAAATGACCCTGGGTCACTAAGGAACTGACACGTGTTCCAACGATCAGATTTCAAACTCACACGGCAACTTTACTTGGGCTGCAAGCAAAGCTGACTTGTCCGACTCTGGACAAGATTCGCTCTCATAGTCTTCACTCGAAGACATAGCTTTTGGTTAGGCATCACTTCAGTCATTTTGACTGGTTCTCTTGGACCCCACTTAACAGTCCGGTGGTTCCTATGACTCAACACAAAAGAAGGAGAACTACGAAAGATCTAAGTCTTCGAGCTCCATAGGCTTCATGTGGTGTCTTCTCTTGTCATAATCTTCAATGTGAATATCTTCATATACCACCTTTGACTTCAATGTCTTCATACATTTTTAGGGGTCATCTCTGGTAGGAAAACCGAATCAATGAGGGACTTCTACCTGTGTTATCCTGCAATTCTCACAAACACATTAGTCCCTCAACTAGGTTTGTCGTCAATACTCCAAAACCAACTAGGGGTGGCACTAGATGCACTTACAATCTCCCCCTTTTTGGTGATTGATGACAAACTAGTTGAAGTTTTCAACGGGGAATATAATCTATACGTTTGTAAAGGATAAGGAATTGTCTTCATAAGTTGCAAGGGCTCCCCCTGAAGATGTGCATATAAGTAATTTGCTTTTGGAATGCAAACACACGTGGCAGGATGTACTTATGGAGATCCACTTCAACTTATGATGACAATCCACTATGCATGTGAAAGTATATGAAGATAATGACATGCATAATGAAAAATGGACATCTACAGAATGATCTAAGTGTGGAATTTATCGTCGCACATGCGGAATTTATCATCGCAAAACAAGGTGGCAGATAAGTAACAGACGACCATCGAGTTTAAGTGTTACAACTCAAAGAACCAAATGTAGCAAAACGAGAGTTGTAAACACGAAGCAAAATATAAAGCACCCGCCCATTTGAACCCGCTTGAAGACTATCAACCTTCTCATATGCTTCTCCCCCTTTTGTCAGTAAGGACCAAAAAGGTTTGAAGACATAGAGCATCTACTCGTTCCCATGAGGAGTAGGTGAAGCAGCAGGGTCGTTGGTGGTGTTTGGCGGTGCTGAAGAGCTTGGAGCAGAGTTGACGCGTGCTGAAGGAGGTGGTGGTGAAGTAGCATCATCTTCATCCTCGATAACTCTGGCAGTCACTATTGCAGCAGATGAAGAGAACTCAGAGTCTTCAAGGAATGGAGTTCCTAGCAGCACAGCTCTTCGAGGAGGTGTGGAGTCAAACTTGAATCGCTCAGTGAAGCCATCCTCTTGGAGATCATCTTCAGAACACATCATCGTTAGCCCTTTCCATGTGCGGCGACAGGTTTCATGGGCAACGAAAGCATTCTTGGTGGCAAGATTGCGAATGCAATTAACATCCACCAAGAGGCTTTTCATCTGACGCTTCAGCCAGTCATGATGCCTATCCTGTTTCTGATGAAGAGCCACAAGAAGCTCTCGGTCATTGAGAACATGGGTGCGCTTCTTGGGTCTTGGAGCAGTTGTACTATCAGTGGCTTCAATAGACGCAGGGTGTGGTGCACGTGGAGTGCCAGCTAAAGGATACACCCGAGTGGCTGCTTCAACTCCTTCAATGTCCTGTGAGAAACTCTGATGCTCTGCATTCTGAAGACTTAGAGGTTCCTTTGTAGGCTCAGGATAGATGGCTTCAGTAGAGATATCCACATCAGGCAAAAAAATCCTATGATTGCGAGCAGATGGCTGATATGAGATATCAGAGTGAAGTTTAATTAGCCGCATTACCCATGGGGCGTAGAACTTCAAGCCAAACAGATCAGAGCCTGATGCAGCAAGTTGGCGGATGAATAAGTCATGTGCATTGAAGCATTTTCCATGAATAATATAGAAGACCAAAGTCTTCATTGCACCCTCAAGCTTGGCATTTGGAGAGTGCCCTTTGATGGGCCAGAGAGTTCGCCTGATGATGTGATAAATGGTTCTTGGCAGATACTCAAGGTCTTCAACGAAGAACTCTGTGGGATAAGCAGCATCTTGGGGCAATGGCTTCATCATGCTGAGCATCTGACTCATATCAGGTTCAGGCTTCTGAAAGATGCTCTCAATAGCTTCACTATGCAGCTGACAACCATGCTCGTAGAGATCGCCAGGAGTGGGCAAACCAGTGAGCTCAATGATGTCAAAGGCTTTGGCTTCATGATGAACGTTGCCAGTCATCCACTCCAGGACCCAAGTCTTCAGATCTCTGCTATATCCGCGGATGTGAAGTGTGGCATAGAATTGGAGCAGCAACTCTTCATTCCAATGCTCTTGGTCAGTAACGAACAGCAGCAGTCCAACTTCCTTGAAGCAATCCAAAGCTTCTTCCAGACAGGGCAGACCAGCTATAGCTTCAATGTCAAGGCGCTTATGTGGGAAGATGCGACCTTGGTTGTAAAGAATGCATGAGTAATAGCTTCGCTGCGGATAGCTCCAGAACCGATCAGATGATATCCTTTCCCTTGAGTAGGGGTTCCTGGAGCTATCGAAGAATGTGTTGTCTGCCCTGAAGCCATTGATATTGAAGGAGCCAGGTGCTGATTCAGGACCTGGGAACCTTGGCAATCTTGGGATTGGCTTCTGTACCTGAGGCTTGTGCTCAACATGATAGTCGAACTGGGGACCGGCAGCAGACTCAGGAACAGAAGTGACGGGATCAGTGGCTTCGCTGTCTTCGGATGCTTTTGTTGGGGAGGACTCCACATTAGCTTCATTGGTGGTTGTGGCAGCCTCAAGATTTTCATCCTCCACTTGACGAGCTGGAGGGTCGGTCACAAGCACGTTCTCCTTGAGAACTGCTTCTTGGTGGGACAGGGGAGTGGGAACTTGTGGGACTTCTTCTTCCGAGGCTGATGCAGCCGGATTGTCTTCAGCAAAGACTTGAGGCCTTGGACCTTTGCGAAGCCTGCGCAACGCGGGCGACGCCTGTGGAGTTGGAGTGGGCTGGGCCTCATAGTCTTCTTCCTCTTGAGGGCGATCCGCCCATGAAGCATCATGTGCAATTGGCGTCAGCGGACAACCAATGCTGATGAGTTCGCTGTTCTCAAGCTGAGGAAGGACTGGACCATCTTCTACATGGTCATGTTGACCAATGTCTTCAGCAGCGATGGGATCAGCTGCTGGAAAGTCTTCAGCTTCATGAGCCTCTGTGGAAGCAGGCTCATGGATTGTCAGTTGGCATTCAGCTTCAGGATAGACCATAGAAATAGGTTCAACTATCAAAGGCTCTGTGGGAGCAGCCCGATCTTTCTTGGTCTTCCTCTTCTTCTTGGAGGGGGCTGTAGGAGAGGCTTCAGGATGTTTCCTCTTCCTGGCTTCAGCCTCAGCAGTCCTCGTCTTCTTGAGCTCTGAAGCGGTTGACCGGCTTTTTGGCTTCGAGCCAGTCATTCTAGTTGGGAAGACAATCGGAACTGCTTCCTGCCTTGGTGCGTCGGGTTCTGCCGTAGCGGGCTTCTTCTTCTTCTTTGCGGCCATCCTGGGGTCGATGCCAGGACACCCAAGGGCCTTGCGCTTCTCAGCCTCATTATAGGCTTGCACACATCTGTCAGCCAGAGTCTTTATGCGCTCACACGAACCCTGAGCTTCTGCACGTTTCTTCAGAAAGGCTTCCTTTAGCTCGTGCATCATGATCTTGAAGTTCTTCACTTCTTGCACGCTGAGCTTGGCCATATGCTTCTTGAACTGAGCCTTTTCATAGTCAATCTTTTGCTTCAGTTCAACAATGCGCTGGGCAATAGCGAGTTCTGAAGCAATGGTGCCTTGGAAGGCGACACTGAGGCCAATTGGTAGCTGCAGATCTTCAAAGCTGATGTTTGGCGTGTCAAACCACTCGTCAATGAAGTTGTGGATGATGGTCACATCAAAGAGAGGCAGATCATTGAAGATTTCTGCTTCTTCTTTGCTCTTGATGAGTTGCTCAAGAGCGTCATCTGCTAGATCTTCATCACTTGACAGATCAATGTCGTCATTGCGCAGAATGGCAGCAGCAGTTAGCTCTTGTCCGGTGTGAGGCAGAGGCATCTTGATCTTCTGGGCTTGGAGATGCGAGATAGGTCTTCGGACTGCACACTGTCTTCAGGAGGTGCAGTTGCCAGTGGCTTCGCCCGTGAGATTTTTGGTGAAGGGGCAAGCTTTGAAGCTTTAGGCTTCTTCAGCTTCTTTTTATTCGGCGCTGCAGGCGCTTCATCTGATTCAGCGTCAGCTGCAGGCTCATTCACTGCAGTCCCTTGAACCAAGATATGGGTGATGAGGCCTTCAAGTTGTAGAAAGGACCGATGATATTGGGTTCTGCATCTCGTGTGCCATCTGCCCTTGGTGCTGAGGGACCAGGGTTGAAGTCTAACCCCAAAGTCTTCTTGTTCTACTTCGCTGAGTTCTGGGAAAACTGGAAGTTGCGCTTGAACAGATTGTCGTCACGACACCATAGTAGTGACGATGGGTGTGCATCAGCAGGCTGTGGCCCACGGACCATGCAGGGATAGAAGCCTTGTTCAATGGCTTCATCTCTGGACCTGGGCAGAAGATTCTTGTATAGGATGTCTCCCCACGGTCTCTTGATGGCGTTTTTCTCAGCATATTCCTGGGTTACAAATCGGTATTTGAACCATTGTTCTGCCCAATATCTTCGAATCCATTGGATTCGGGTCTTGCGCTGATTGTAATCCTCTTCAGGATCTGTCTTGTACAGTTCTGAGAGTTCATCTGGCAGATCTCTGGATGTTTCTCCATGACGCTTTCTGCCACCCTTCCTTACTGATTTCTCTGAAGCCATAAACTTTAACCTGAAAGGCTTCAACACGTTCAAAGGCTTCAAAGGTTTTCGCTTGCTGGACCAACAGGAACTGGCTTCGGGAGAATTTATGTGATGCTGTAAGAATTCTGCAAATGGATGCAGACTATGAGAACCAAAGGATTCTCCCACGGACATGTACCTGTGACAGCATTAAGGTGCGAGGGAAGGGGAAGAGGTCATATGCATTCTCAGAAGATTTTGAAGATAAATCAGTTTAGAAGACATTGACCTCATCGTGCGAAGACATTCACTCATAGATAGAGAGTTGGTTCCAGATTTGTACGAATCCACAGATCAGTACAAGTGAGGAATCTAACTACTTTGTGAAGCACAAGTGAATATACTAGGCATGTTATGAGATGCAGTATGAGAGAGATCTAACTTGTGTGAATAGAAACTGCTTGTGGTAGAAAGTGACAAATCCATAGGATCAACGGTGTTGTAAAAAGAAAGTTTTATTTACCACACTAAGAACTGCTAGACGGAGTGGAAGATGAGGCGAGCAGTCCGATCTTCCGTGCCCTAACTTGGCGACGGAGGACACCTACGGCGACGGCGGAGAGGACGATGTCCGCGGTCGGTGTGAAGACAGCGTCGGAGAGGTTGTGGCAGCGAAGCGCTTTGTCGTCGGCGTCGTCGAGGGCTGGCGGTGGCGCTAGGGTTCATGCGAGAGTGGAAGAAGAGATAATGACCGCTGTGAAGTGTGTATTTATAGGTACATGGGCGGCACTGCGCTATTACACAGGTGCCCCTGGCGATTCGCATCTGAGGAACACGTGGCCATTATGCGGAATTTTGGGGTTTGTTCCACATCCCACGCACGCCTGGATTGTCGGGTGGTCGTTCCTACTTCTCCGGGTTTCATGTGGAGGAATGAGCATTGAACACGGACTTAATGGTTGTCTCTGTATCTTCTGCTAACAAGGACGCAGAGAAGACATTCGACAGTTTCAATAGAATGCATATGATTTGGAGAGATAGAATTTGAGATAGAAAGCATAGAGAGGTTAGGGTCCGATCACATTCACTTAGTTCAAAAGATTCAACAAGAAGACATAGCTATAAGTGAATGCTGTAGATGACAGAACACTAATATATATATATATATATAATCAACATAGTGAAGATAATCATGAAGATATGTTGAGATCGAAGCCAAACCAAATGTGAAGACATTGCAAGGTAACGCCATGAGTGAAACACTTCAAAAATAGAACGTTGGGTGGTGGCGTTACCCACCGTATAGGAAGTATTAGACCCAGACACGGCGCACAATTATCGTGGCACTCCGAAGTCAAATTCCACATTAATGTTTTCACACTTAGAATGTATGTCTTCATTGATTGAAGATATACTTTACTTCGTGTGTTGCACATCTAAGTCATCAATATGCATAAGGGTTAGGATGTGTGCCTGATCACAGGACATTTGAGGATTCCAGGATATTTAGCTCACACCGTAACTTGCAAAATCTCTTCTCATCCAAGGGCTTGGTGAAGATATCTGCCAATTGCTCTTCAGTGTTGACGTGTATGATATCAATATCTTCCTTCACAACATGATCTCTGAGAAAGTGATGACGAATTTCAATGTGCTTTGTCTTCGAGTGCTGAACTGGGTTGTTGGCAATCTTGATGGCTCTTTCGTTGTCGCAGTAAAGTGGCACTTGCTTCAGATGAATGCCATAGTCCTTGAGTGTTTGCTTCATCCACAGAAGCTGAGCGCAGCAAGATCCAGCAGCAATGTATTCAGATTCAGCAGTGGAGAGAGATACACAGTTTTGCTTCTTTGAAGACCAACATACAAGTGATCGTCCCAGAAAGTGACATGTGCCTGATGTAGACTTGCGATCAACTTTGTCACCAGCATAATCAGCATCCGAGAATCCAACCAGATCAAACTCTGAGCCCTTTGGATACCATAATCCTAGAGTTGGGGTGTGAGCCAAATATCGAAGAATTCGCTTCACAGCTAAGTGATGCGACTCCTTTGGTGCCGCTTGAAATCGAGCACACATGCAAACACTAAGCATAATATCTGGCCTAGATGCACATAGATAAAGTAAAGAACCAATCATGGAGCGATATACCTTTTGATCGAACTCTTTACCATTGTCGTCGGGACCCAGATGATGTTTGGCTGGCATTGGTGTTGTGAAGCCTTTGCAGTCTTGCATACCAAACTTCTTCAGGCAATCTTTGAGATACTTCTCTTGAGATATGAAGATGCCGTTGCGTTGTTGTCGTATTTGAAGACCGAGGAAGAACTTCAGCTCTCCCATCATGGACATCTGATATTGCTCTTGCATCATATATCCAAACTCTTCACTGTACTTCTGATTGGTGCAGCCAAAGATAATGTCATCCAGATATATTTGGCACACAAACAGTTCACCATCATATGTCTTCGTGAAGAGAGTGGGGTCTAGGGAACCAGGTATGAAGCCTTTGCTCTTCAGGAAGTATTTGAGTGTGTCATACCAGGCCCGAGGTGCTTGTTTGAGGCCATAGAGTGCCTTGTTGAGCTTGTATACCATGTCAGGATGTTTTGGATCTTCAAAGCCAGGCGGTTGTGCAACATACACTTCTTCTTCAATCTTGCCATTGAGAAAAGCACTCTTCACATCCATTTGATATAGAAGTATGTTATGATGATTTGCATAGGCCAGGAGTATGCATATGGCTTCAAGTCTAGCCACAGGAGCAATTGTTTCATCGAAGTCAATGCCTTCCACTTGAGTATATCCTTGAGCAACGAGACGAGCTTTGTTTCTGACAACTTGACCATGCTCATCTTGCTTGTTGCGGTATATCCATTTGGTGCCTATTATATTGTGCTTCCGTGGATCAGGACGCTTAACTAGTTCCCATATATTATTCAGCTCAAACCGTTGAAGCTCTTCTTGCATAGCTTGAATCCATTCAGGTTCCATGAAGGCTTCTTCAACTTTCTTGGGTTCTGTTATTGAGACGAATGCGAAGTGCCCACAGAAATTTGCTAGCTGAGTTGCCCTTGAACGAGTGAGTGGACCGGGTGCATTGATGCTATCAATTATTCTTTCAATCTGCACTTCATTGGCAACGCGAGGATGTACAGGGCGAAGATTTTGCTCTTGCTGATCATTGTCGTTGTTAGAAGGAATGTCTTTAGGCTGAGCATTGTCTTCATGTTGATCAGGTGCTGAGATGATAAGTTCTTCTTCAGGATGAGCTTCAGAAGGTATAATTTCTCCAGTTCCCATTAGCTTGATTGATTCACTAGATGGAACTTCATCTAGCACATTTGGCAGTTGCTCTCTTTGTGAACCGTTGGTCTCATCGAACCGCACATCCACTGTTTCAACCACTTTGTAATGAAAGAGATTGAAGACTCTGTAGGAGTGTGAATCCTTTCCATATCCAAGCATAAAACATGTGCTTTTGGTGCAAACTTTGAGGTGTGATGTGGGTCCTTGATCCAGCACCTTGCGCCAAATACTCTGAAGTAACTGACATTTGGCTTCTTGCCAGTAAGGAGCTCATAAGATGTCTTGTTCAGAAGCTTGTGAAGATAACCACGATTGATTGTATGGCATGCAGTATCAATGGCTTCAGGCCAGAATTTTCTTGGGGTCTTGTATTCATCTAGCATCGTTCTGGCCATCTCAATGAGTGTTCTGTTCTTGCGTTCGACGACGCCATTCTGCTGTGGCGTGTACGGGGCCGAGAATTCATGTGTGATGCCCAAGGTATCAAGATATGTATCAAGGCTAGTGTTCTTGAATTCAGTGCCATTGTCACTTCTGATGTGCTTTATCTTGGCGCCATAATTGTTCATAGCTCGATTTGCGAAGTGTCTGAAGACATCCTGCACTTCAGTCTTGTAAAGGATTATGTGCACCCAAGTGTATCTAGAATAATCATCAACAATAACAAAGCCATAGAGGCAAGCAGTAGTAGTAAGAATTGAGTAATGAGTGGGACCGAAAAGATCCATGTGAAGCAGTTCGAAGGGTCGAGTAGTGGTCATGATTGTCTTCGAAGGATGTTTGGCCCTCGTCATCTTCCCTGCTTCACAGGCACCGCATAAGTGATCTTTCTTGAACTTGACGCCCTCAATGCCTATGACATGCTTCTTCTTTGCCAGGGTGTGGAGGTTCCTCATGCCAGCATGCCCAAGCCTCCGATGCCAGAGCCAGCATTCTGAAGCTTTTGCTAGAAGACATACGGCAAGCTATGGTCCTGCTGAGAAATCTACCATGTACAAATCATCTTTTCAATACCCTTCAAATACTAGAGACTTGTCAGATTCCATTAGTACAAGGCAACGATATTTTCCAAATATTACGATCATGTTCAAATCGCAAAGCATTGAGACAGACATTAAGTTGAAGCCAAGGGATTCAACAAGCATGACTTTGTCCATGTGTTGATCCCCTGAGATTGCAACTCTACCTAGACCCAATACCTTACTTTTACCAGTGTCAGCAAATGTGATGTGGCTCTTGTCGGATGGACGTAAGGTTGAGTCCATAAGAAGACTTCTTTTGCCAGTCATGTGATTTGTACACCCACTATCAATAATCCATTCTGAAGACACTGGTGTCGTACCCTACAGTGCAGTTAGGGGGATAGGCTTCACCAAGAGCATTATGAAGCAAAAACATTTGACGAACCAGTGGGTTATGAAAGCTTAGATCCAGATTAGGACTAATAGGAAGAGTAGCAAGCGATTCAGGATCAAAGTACATAGTAAGACCATTCGAGCATTTGATCTTGCACCCTACAAGATGTTTAAGGTCCCCAGCAATAGCGTCAGATGATTTTGGTTTTCTGCTGGAGACCTTTCCCTGCAAAAGAGAGTTAAGCTTTCTTAGCCGCCCACATCTTCAAGGGTGGCTTAGAAGCAATAAGTCTAAGTGCAACATCTGAGAATTTTGGCTTTAGAGCCCTAGCAAACAGTCTTGCAGGCGGACAATAGTACTCATAAGAATAAGTAGAATAGTTCTTGGTCTTATGAACATGGTGGTTTGATGAATCGCTCTCATATTCATATGCCTGAGTATGGTTTCCCTGTAAAACATTTGCGTTAGTGCGACTCAGGTGAGTCCTCTGTCTGTATGAAGCCTTTGGACCATAGGAAGCCTTTGGTCTGAGGTTTGTCTTCTTCACGTGAGGTGTCATGATGACATTCACAGGAAGATTCTCCAGACACCTTTTCAGAACCCAGATCTTCTTCATAGGCGGTCCATTCCTGCAGTTAGTACCAATGTACCTGGCAAACACTTCACCATTCTGATTCTTAAACAGTATATAGTTTGCATCAAAGGATTCATCAATGATAATGGGGTTAGCACAAGTGAAGCCAGATAGATTGGATGGATCTGCCGAAGGTTCCTTTGCAGCAACCCACATGGTTTTGGGGTACTGCTCAGGTTTCCAGTAAGAGCCATCAGCATTCATTTTCCTTACGAACCCAACACCCTCTTTCCTCGGGTTTCGGTTCAGAATCTGCTTTTTGAGGACATCACATAGTGTCTAATGCCCTTTAAGACTTTTGTACATCCCTGTTTCAAGCAATGTCTTCAACCTAGCATTCTCATCAGCAATAGCAGTGGTATCCTCAGCAGAGGGGTTAGTTACCACATCAACAGTTGAAGATATTGCAACAGTAGTAGCAGTTGAACATTCAGCAACAGAAGTAGCATTATCACGCTCAATGCATTTAAGACATGGTGGTTCAAATCCTTCCTGAGCGGGACTGATCTGTTTGGTGCGAAGTGACTCGCTTTCCGTTTGAAGATCTTCATGAGCCGCTCTCAATTTCTCAAGATCTTGCTTCCTTTAAAGATAATCATAGGAAAGCTTTTCATGAGTTGTTGAGAGAGTTTCATGACCACTTTCAAGTTCCTGATACTTAACGTGAAGATTTTTTATGTCTTCAATTAAGAATTCAGATCGAGTCATTTCAGCACCTAACAGATCATCGCTTCTGTCTAACAGTTTTTGAATATGTTCCATAGCTTTCTGTTGTTCAGTTGCAATTTTAGCAAGTGTTTTGTAGCTGGGTTTTGAACCACAATCAGAGTCATCGTCACTAGATGTTTGATAGTGAGTAGTGCGTGAGTTTACCTTGGCACCGCGTGCCATGAAGCAGTAGGTAGAAGCGGAGTAGTCCTTGTCATTTGCATCGGTGTCGGTGATGAAGTCATTGTCTTCAGTGTTGAAGATGGACTTGGCAACGTATGCTGTAGCCAGACTTGCGATGCCTGAATCGGACTCCTCCTCAGACTCCACCTCTGCCTCCTCAGAAATAGACTCCTCCTCTGAATCCATTTCCTTGCCAACAAACGCACGTGCCTTGCCAGATGAGCTCTTCTTGTGTGATGAAGACTTTGAGGAAGACTTGGAAGAAGACTTTGAGTATTTCTTCTTCTTCTTGTCGTCAGAGTCATATTCCTTGCTCTTCTTCTTCTTTTTGTTCTCATTGTCCCACTGTGGACACTCAGAGATGAAGTGGCCAAGTTTCTTGCACTTGTGACATGTTTTCTTCTTGCAGTCATGAGCAGAAACTTCATCATTCCTTGAGCTTGATCGGGAAGACTTTCTGAAGCCTTTCTTCTTGGTGAATTTTTGGAACTTCTTGACAAGCATAGCAAGTTCCCTTCCAATGTCTTCAGGATCATCAGAACTGCTGTCAGATTCTTCTTCAGATGAGGAGACAGCTTTTGCCTTCAGAGCACGAGTTCGCCCATAGTTTGGACCGTAGATATCTCTTTTCTCAGAAAGCTGAAACTCATGTGTGTTGAGTCTCTCAAGTATGTCTGACAGATCGAGTGTCTTGAAATCAGGATGTTCTTCAATCATTAGGGCTAGGGTGTCAAACAAACTGTCAAGTGATCTCAGTAGTGTCTTGACGACTTCATGTTTGGTGATCTTAGTAGCGCCGAGGGCTTGAAGCTCATTTGTGATGTCAGTGAGTCGGTCAAATGTGAGCTGGACATTCTCATTGTCATTTCGCTTGAAGCGGTTGAAGAGGTTGCGAAGGACACTGATTCTCTGATCTCTCTGGGTTGAGATGCCTTCATTGACCTTGGAGAGCCAGTCCCAGACCAGCTTAGATGTTTTCAAAGCACTCACACGGCCATATTGTCCTTTGGTCAGATGACCACAGATGATATTTTTGGCAGTAGAGTCCAGTTGAACGGATTTCTTGACATCAGCAGCAGTGACACCTTCTCCAGCCTTGGGAACGCCGTTCTCGACGACATACCATAGGTTGATGTCAATGGCTTCAAGATGCATGCGCATCTTATTCTTCCAGTAGGGATATTCAGTTCCATCAAAGACGGGGCACACAGCGGAGACTTTAATTATCCCTGCAGTCGACATAGCTAAAACTCCAGGTGGTTAAACCGAATCACACAGAACAAGGGAGCACCTTGCTCTGGTACCAATTGAAAGTGTGTTATATCGACTAGAGGGGGGTGAATAGGCGATTTTTATGAAAGTCTTCAAAACGTGGGAGTTATGAAGACAAACGATAGAAATAAACCTAATACCCTGCAGCAGAAGGTAGACTACACTAGGCAAGCCATAGTCAAGTATTCAATAGAGTGAAAGCACAATGACTAATAGCAGCAATGTAGTAACGATCAGGTAGGAAGATATTGTGAAGCCAGACAGAACACGCATTCACTTAGTGAAGACAAAAGATAGTGCAAACATACAATGACTTCACAAGGAGTAAAGTAAGTAAAGGGAAGGGAAGATGAAACCAGTGACTCGTTGAAGACAATGATTTGTTGGACCAGTTCCAGTTGCTGTGACAACTGTACGTCTGGTTGGGGCGGCTAGGTATTTAAACCTTAGGACACACAGTCCCGGACACCCAGTCCTGAACACGCAGCTCAGGACACCCAGTCCTCACCGTATTCCCCTTGAGCTAAGGTCACACAGACCTCGCCCAATCACTCTGGTAAGTCTTCAAGGTAGACTCCCAAACCTTCATAGACTTCGTTCACCGGCAATCCACAATGTCTCTTGGATGCTCAGAACGTGACGCCTAACCGGCTGGAGGATGCACAGTCCTCAAGTGTAATTAGTCTTCAGATCACACAGACAAGAAGACTTAAGTGATGCCCAATTCTCTTTGGCTCTGGGTGGTTAGGGCTTTATCCTCGCAAGGAATTCTCTCTCAAAGGCTTCGAAGTGGGTTGCTCTCAAACGACAAAAGCCGTACTCTCAATCTAAGCAGCCAACCGTTTATGGTTGTGGGGGGGTGGGCTATTTATAGCCACTTGGCAACCCGACCTGATTTGTCCGAAATGACCCTGGGTCACTAAGGAACTGACATGTGTTCCAACGGTCAGATTTCAAACTCACACGGCAACTTTACTTGGGCTGCAAGCAAAGCTGACTTGTCCGACTCTGGACAAGATTCGCTCTCATAGTCTTCACTCGAAGACATAGGTTTTGGTTAGGCATCACTTCAGTCATTCTGACTGGTTCTCTTGGACCCCACTTAACAGTACGGTGGTTCCTATGACTCAACACAAAAGAAGGAGAACTATGAAAGATCTAAGTCTTCAAGCTCCATAGGCTTCATGTGGTGTCTTCTCTTGTCATAGTCTTCAATGTGAATATCTTCATATACCACCTTTGACTTCAATGTCTTCATACATTTTTAGGGGTCATCTCTGGTAGGAAAACCGAATCAATGAGGGACTTCTACCTGTGTTATCCTGCAATTCTCACAAACACATTAGTCCCTCAACTAGGTTTGTCGTCAATACTCCAAAACCAACTAGGGGTGGCACTAGATGCACTTACACCATCGATCCTAGACGCACAGTTCAGGACCCCCTACCCGAGATCCGCCAGTTTTGACACCGACATTGGTGCTTTCATTGAGAGTTCCACTGTGCCGTCAAAGAAAGGTTCGATGGCCCCTTCGATTGTCTATAGTAACGCTGTCCAAGGAGAAACCTTCCTCCCCGGACAGATTTTCGTGTTCGGTGGCATCGTACTGCGGGCCAATTCGCTTGGCCATCTGGAGCAGATCGACAGTTACGCCCCTGACCACCAGGTCAGATTTGGAAGCTTGAACTACGTCGCGGATATCCGTGGAGACTTGATCTTCAATGGATTTGAAACCACAACGATCACTCCCCCTCACCCCGATGAACATGACTTAAATCTATCGTCGGATCGCATCCAGGAGATGGTCCCTATTGCTGCAACGGCCTTAGGACCGGAGCAGATCGTGCCATCCGAGGCCTCAGAGTCTGCGGTGTTGGAGCCGCACACGGACCCGGCACCCCGCAATATTTGCGTCAATGGAACTCCGGACTCGTCTCCGGCTATAAGTCCCGGACCGGGTACGCCTGCGGACACCGAGCTGGATCGGTTATCAATTCTCGAATTTAGCGCCACAAACATCTTCCAGCACTCATGTTTGGGTGATGTGCTAAACTCTTTAAAGAACTTGTCCTTGGAGAAGGACTCACAGCCGAACTATGTTCGGATCGAGCCAGAGGCTGATGATGGGGAATTTCGCTTCCCACCCACCACCCACTTCATAGCCACTGTCGATGACTTAACCGACGTGCTTGATTATGGCTTCGAAGACATTGACGGTATGGAAGATGATGCCGACATGGAGCAAGGCCAAGACCCGTCGTTTACTGGACGTTGGACAGCCACCTCTTCGTACGATGTGCACATGGTTGACACACCTAAAAAAGCTAGCGACGATGACAAAGGAGATCCAGTTGCGAGTAAACCTTCTGAGACACAGTCCAAGCGCCGGTGCCCTAAACGCCGCTCTAAGACTCGTCACTCAAATGATGGCAACACTGGCACTGGAGAGAATAGTACTTCGGGCGATGCCGAAAACAATGAAGATGCTGTCGAGGCTGCATCCGAACAGGAGGAACAAGACAACGGGCAAGATAACCCTGATAAACAGGCCATGCCCAATGACACAGACAATGATAGTTATCGTCCAGTCTCCAAGGATGATGAGAGCTTCGGCAATGAGGACTTCATCGTGCCTGAGGCACCCCTCGAACAGGAGAGCTTCAAGCGCCAGCTAATAGCCACTGCAAGAAGCCTGAAGAAGAATCAGCAGCAGCTCCAAGCTGATCAAGACCTGCTCATTGACAGGTGGACTGATGTCCAGCAACCGAGGAATACGGCCTCGAGCGCCCAGCCAAGAGTTACCCGAAGCGCAGACTGCTATATCAGTTCGATGAGGAGGATCTAGATCCCATACCTCCCTCACGCAATGAGGACCGACCACCACGTGGTCGGGACAGTGCGGCGGACCGGCCACCCAGTGGTCGGGATAAAACAACAACTCAAGCTGAACAACAGCCCGCCCCACCGCCCTGCAAAAACAGGGACAAAACAGCTCGGGACCATATATACGACCTTCGGCAGGAGCTGGACAGTAGAGCAGGACACACCAGATCAATCTACGGATCGTGAGGACGCTTCCCGACTCGGGATGATGACTACCTATTCGGACATGACAAACCTAGTCACACCCGGGCTGATAACCGCAGACGGACTTCATCGGAGGTGCGCCGTGACGCGGCCCGATATAGAGGCACTGCACATCCTCTCTGCTTCACAGATGAGGTGCTGTATCACAAATTCCCCAAGGGGTTCAAGCCCGTCAATATCGAATCATACGACGGAACAACCGATCCCGCAGTATGGATTGATGACTTTATTCTCCACATCCACATGGCCCGAGGATACGACCTCCACGCCATCAAATACCTCCCACTAAAGCTCAAAGGGCTAGCTCGACAATGGCTAAATAGCCTGCCCTAAAATTCCATTGGCAGCTGGGAGGACTTGGAAGAAGCCTTCCTTGACAACTTCCAAGGTACATATGTCCGGCCACCCGATGCTGATGACTTAAGCCACATAGTTCAACAACCTGGAGAATCAGCCAGAAAATTCTGGACTAGGTTCCTAACCAAAAAGAACCAGATCATTGACTATCCGGATGCCGAAGTCCTAGCGGCCTTTAAACACAGCATCCGTGACGAATGGCTAGCACGCCACCTTGGCCAAGAAAAGCCGATGTCCATGGCAGCCCTTAGGGCACTCATGACCCGCTTTTGCGTGGGTGAGGACAGTTGGCTGTCTCACAGTAAAAACACAACCAGCGAGACAGGCCCCTCCGAGGCCAAGAACAGCTCTGGCAAGCTCCGGCGCAACAGACACAAACGCCGAAGCAACAACGACAACACCGATGACACCACCGTTAATGCCGGATTCAGTGGCTCCAGGATCGGCCAGTGAAAGAAGCCCTACAAAGGAACAGTGAGGGACCATCCAACCTGGATCCCATACTCGATCGTCCGTGCCAGATACATGGTACCCCAGATAAACAAGCCAATCACACCAACAGAGACTGTTGGGTTTTCAAACAGGCTAACAAGTTAAATGCCGAAAACAAAGAAAAGGGATCACAAAGTGAGGACAAGGACGAAGAGCCCCGGCAGCCGAACACTGGGGGGCAGAAGAAATTTCCCCCTCAAGTCAAAACGGTGAACATGATGTATGCTACACACATCCCCAAAAGGGAGCGTAAGCGAGCACTTAGGGATGTCTATGCGGTAGAGCCAGTCGCCCCAAAATTCAATTCGTGGTCGTTATTTCCGATCACCTTCGATCGTCGGGATCACCCAACTAGTATCCGGCATGGCGGTTCAGCCGCACTGTTCCTCGACCCAATTATCGATGGATTTCACCTAACACGAGTCCTAATGGACGGTGGTAGCAGCCTCAACCTGCTCTATTAGGACACAGTGTGGGAGATGGGCATTAACCCCTCACGAATCAAACCAACAAAGACTACCTTTAAAGGAGTCATACCAGGCATAGAGGCCCGCTGTACGGGCTCAATCACGCTGGAGGTGGTTTTCGGTTCTCCGGACAACTTCCAAAGCGAAGAGCTAATCTTCGATATCGTCCCCTACCACAGCGGCTACCACGCACTACTCAGACGAACCGCGTTTGCTAGATTCAACGCAGTACCACACTATGCTTATCTCAAGCTCAAGATGCCCGGTCCACGCGGAGTCATAACAGTCAATGGCAATACTGAACGCTCCCTCCAAACAGAGGAGCACACTGCCGCCCTAGCAGCAGAGATACAGAGCGGCCTTCTCAAGCAGCACCATAGTACGGCTGCCGAGCCCCTGGACATCACTAAGAGGTTCCGGACTACACTGCAACAGGACAACTCGGCCCATCAAGAGATCGATTAGCAATTCGGCCTCCGTCACAGTCCCGATGAAGTAGGGGCATTCGTACCACTCGTGCATAATTACACACTCAAAATTCCATGGACATCGACGGAGGCACAAGCTAGCCCGGGATCTATAGTTTGATTAAACCGATCCCGGACAAAAATATAACTTTACTATTTCCCTTTCCCTTTTTTACAGGTTTCTCTCATGCGAGCCTCTTTCGACGGCCTGATTTATGGTCCTGTCAAAGGACAAATACACCAGATCGATATGGAGCACAGGCGCACAGGGGCAGCCCTAGAGGCCAATCCAATGATTACTCTAACCGTTCTTGGGCCCACGCGCAGCTCGCCTCCGGTTGTGGCATGTCAAATAGCCGTTTGCTTATTGCATTATTTTGTACTAATGTGCTTGGACGCATTGAGCCAACTATGATGGAAACAGTTCTTGATCCAAGTTCAAGGGCCCCAGATCCTATCCCTGTTCTCCCTCTGTTTTCCTTTAAATTACTTATTTCCTAGCAACCGTACACTTTGGTATGTTTCATATTTGCCAGGGCCTCCACACCGCCCCACGATACGGCAACAAAGTCGAACAATCCATTAAGATAAGTTCGGCACCCCGAATTTAGCATTATATGCATTGGCTCCGAATCATGTCTTCGGTCAATAATTGGGTTGCCCGGCTCCTGTGCTTGCTACCCTACGTTCCGCTCAATCGGCTAGGGCAGTAAAGGGAGAACTACTGCGATTGTTCCCTGGCCTTGACCAGATGAGCACCTCAGTAGAGAAAGCCAAAAACTGACTGTCATGATATGGTGACAGCCGGTCAGCTGTTCGAGGGTTACAAATTGTTGGAGATTTTTTCCGCATTACGCGAAAGATCAGCACTTCCCGATCACATGCTGACAACACCATGACTTGAACCAGGGGCTTTGCCCATGCTTTATTATAAAACTCCTATGGCTAAGTGAGGGCGTTTAAGCCGTATAGTCCGATTGCCTTGTTCGTTTGCGCTAAAAAACTCCTTCAAGGACCATATAATTGGATCAATATTGTTTAGATTCCATCCCGAACACCTCCGTACTACCTACGTGAGGGCAGAAGCCGACGACTGGCCAACCCTCAGATTACATACAACACGGCCGCACAAGAGGAAACAATTAAAGAATAACAAAATTACATCACAAAACAAGCTTTTTTTATAAATACAAGGCAAAGGAAACATGAATACATTTATTTAAATACAACATTCTGCGAACATTGTGCTGCCGCAAGGCGAGACCCCTCCAGGACATCTGCAAAATACCGTTCGGGTGTGCGGTGCTCCTTGCCCTCCGGTGGACCTCTGGTGACTTCGACGGCGTCCATCTTCGCCCACCACATCTTGCAACGGGCGAAGGCCATGCGTGCACCTTTAATGCAGGCCGAGCGCTTGACAACGTCCAGCCGAGGAGAGGCGTTCACCATCCGCCTCATGAGTCCGAAGTAGCTGCTTCGCATAGCTTCGACTGGCCATAGCCGGATTATCAAATCCTTCATGGCTAGTTCGGCCACCCTATGCAGTTCCACCAGCTGTTTCAGCTGATCGGTGAAGGACACAGGATGCTCTGGCACCGCATACTGCGAACAGAATAGCTTCTTCGTAGAACCCCTTCCTCCGGCTCGATAGAACTCCACGGCGTCTGATACACTACGTGGTAAATCCGCAAAAGCTCCTAGGGAACTCCGAACCCGGGTTAGTAAAAGGTACCGCTTCTCCGCATACTTGCTTTGCATCTTAAATGCCTTACCCGCCGTGATCTTCTTGGCATCTTGGATCTCCTGGAAGGTGGCCTCGGCCTCATTCCGTGCGGTCTTCGTGCTCTGATGAGCCTTGGCGAGTTCGGCCCCATGAATCGACGCATCATGCTCCAAGGCCTCACATTTTTTCACCGCATCCTGGAGCTCCTGCTGGACTTCTTTGACCCGGGCCTTGGACTTCTTACGGGTGGCTTGCTGCTGGACAACCTTCTCCTCGGCCTCGCCCAGGGCCTTCTTTAGGGCCTCGACCTCGGTCGCGGCTCCTGCACATATTATGACACCGTGGTCAATATACATCGCATATCCTTTCCGAACACACATCAAGTCGTCACTCACCTTGCTTCTCCTGGAGCTGAACCTTAACCTCACCGAGCTTATTCTTGGTCCGCTCCAGCCTCTGCCTCAGTTCAGAGACTTCGGCAGCATGCGAGGTCGCGACCAACATCGACGCCTGCTTATTCATGCATATTTCGTTAGTCTCCTATAACAAAAGATTGATCCTCTGTCCGGTTCTTCTTGCCGAACACCGGACAGTGTCTTAGGGGCTACTGACTACATGGGGTTTTTCTCTTTCTTACCTCGAAACATGTCAATAGCCTGCTGTAGGCTTCATTCAGTCCACTCTTGGCGGACTGAATCTTCTCGATCACCGCACCCATAAGGACACGGTGCTCGTCCACGATGGGGCTCCTCGAAGCGCCTCCATCAGGTTATCCGGCGCCCCTGGATGGATAGGGGCCACCGGTGGAAGCAACGCAACCCCCTCCTTCAAAGGGGGCTGCTCGCCCGACTCCAGAGCCATATGGGTCTCCGGAATCGTATTCGTCTGATGGCCGAACTGGATGCGACCCACTTCGCCAATCTCCATGGGGATCGGCTCCCCCATGTGTCTGGCAGTGGAGGTCTCGCCTTGTGGTACCTCCCGAATAGCCTCCTGGGCTCCTCCCTGGTTCGGAGCGGTCTTCCGGGATAACACTTCGGTGTCGTCCCTGGCCCCGGGGGAATAGGCAGGCGGTGGCGACATGCTCGCCATCTCTGACGGAGCCAACGAACCTCCAGATGAGGATCATGGGATAAGGTCACGGGCCGGACTGTAGTAGCACAATTAACTATGTCAAGATAATGGAGAGAAAGGGCCGGATGCGCGCCTAAGCGAGCTGTGTCACTTACGTTGTGACCTGGGGCTTAGTGCGGGGGCATCTTTACGGACTGCTATCAACGTCCCACACGGTGTTGACCGCTGGGACGTTTTTCCCCTTCTTGGGCGTTTCCACCTCCGGATGCGCCAAAGCCGCCCCCTTCTTCTTCCTCTCTTCAGGAGGAGGGTTGTTTTCCTCCTCCTCCTCCTCCTCCTCTTCCTCGCCGTTGTCCTCAGGGATAGAGGAATGAGTTTCGCCATCTTCTGACGTCATGTCCGAAGTGCCTTTGCGACGGGGGCCACTCTTGGCCCCCTTGGCCTTCTTCTTCGGTGCCTTATAAGGCACCGGCACCAGCATCTTCGCTAGACGTGGGATTGCCGGTTCTTCAGGCAGCGGAGCCAGACACTGGATCAGCTTCGCCCTCTCCATCCAGTCTTGAAAAGCAAGAATGAAAGCTCATGCATCATCCTTGAAACGATTAAGTTGGGGATACATCAAAAAATAGCATACCTCGCTGGCGAGGTGTTTACAATTGTGACCACGGTCTGAATCCGTGGCCGGTGGTTTCTTGTTGCCCTTAAAGATCAAGTTCCATGCGCCTTCATGAGTAGTCTCGAAGAGCCTCACCAGGGTCTGATGCTTCTTCGGTTGAACTCCCAAAGAGGACGGCTTCGGTGCTGGCACAGAAGGATCCGGCGAACCAGCATCAACTGGATCACATCAACGAGCTTGACTTTCTTGGTCACCATGCTTTGAACTCGCGTCTACAGCGCTATCACCTCGTCAGGGGAACCCCAGTCCGGACTCTTCTCGACCCAGGAGGTGAGTCGCACGGGAGCGCCGGAGCGGAATTCGGCAGTTGTGGCCCAGGTGGTGCCGCGAGGTTCTGTGATGTAGAACCACTGCTTCTGCCACTCCTTTACTGTGTCCACAAAAGTACCTTTGGGCCAGGGGACGTTGGATAGCTTGCTCACCATAGCTCCTCCCCACTCCGTGTGCTGGCCATCCACCACTTTCGGCTTCACGTTGAAGACTTTGAGCCACAGCCCGAAGTGGGGTTGGATGCAGAGGAAGGCCTCACACACGACGATAAACACCAAGATGTTGAGGAAGGAATTCAGGGACAGATCATGGAAATCTATGCCGTAATAATACATCAGCCCGCGGACGAAAGGGTGGAGTGGAAACCTGAGCCCGCAGAAGAAATGGGGGAGGAACACTACCCTCTCGGTGGGCTTCGGCGTGGGGACGACTTGTCCCTTGGTCGGTAGGCGGTGAGTGATCTCCTTCGCCAAGTATCCGGCCACCCAGAGGTCCATAATGTTCTCCTCCTTGACGGAGGAGACCATCCACTTGCCTTGACCTCCGGATCCGGACATGGTTGCTCGAGTGGAAAGAAGATGAGAACTTGGGCGCTGGAGCTCGAGATTGGAAAGGCGAAGACAGAGAGAGGGCGTGAGAGAGGAAGAGGGAATCCTTATCCCCTTATAAAGGCAACGAATATTAAACGCCTCCTCACTCGCCTTAAGATTCGCCTATCCTCAAGGGCTATATAAACGACACGGTTGGGTTACCCATGCCCGTATTGATGAGAATCCCGTAATAAGGGGACACGATCTCTGCTTTGACAGGACATGCCAATGGCAACCCCGTGTCGAAACATGGAGCGGCAGACGAAAAACGGTTCGAAATTATGACCGGACAAACGTGAGGTCATCAACGAATTAGACTCGTGTATATATATATATGTATATATTCTCTGTGTGGTTATGTATGGTGTGTGGGTGACAGGTCCGGATACTATCATCGCATCCGAAGACTATCTTGAAGTTTGGATAAGAAGGGAACTCGCCTTGCAATGCCAAATACAATCTGCGCGCCGGACTCCTCGTCATTGAAGCCAGGTTCAGGGGCTACTAAGGGAGTCCTGGACTAAGTGGTCCTCGGGCGTCTGGCCTGTTATCCATGGGCCGGACTAATGGGCTGTGAAGACATGAAGGCCGAAGACTGTACCTGTGTCCAGATTGGACACTCCTTGGCATCGAAGGCAAGCTTGGCGACCGACTATGAAGGTTCCTTCTTATGTAACCGACTCTATGTGAACCCTAGATCCCCCCGGTGTCTATATAAACCGGAGGGGTTAGTCCGGAAAGGACACACTCATTACCATAGTCATACAGATTAGACTTCTAGGGTTTAGCAACTACGATCTCGTGGTAGATCAACTCTTGTAACACCCATATTCATCAAGATCAATCAAGCAGGACGTAGGGTATTACCTTCATAGAGAGGGCCCGAACCTGGGTAAACATCGTGTCCGTCGTCTCCTGTTACCATCGATCCTAGACGCACAGTTCACCCCCCTACCCAGATCCGCCGGTTTTGACACCGACAATGAGCTGGTAGGAAGGAGAGGTTGAGTTCTTCGCACAGGCCCCCAGAGTTCGAACCTTTCTTGGGTCCACGAAGCCCTGAATCCGATAGAGGAAGGAGGGGGAGGGAGAGAGGTGGAGGGAGGAGGGAGGAGGAAGGAGGGAGGGAGGTGGAGGGAGGAGGCAGGAGGGAGGGAGGAGCTACCTCGATGGAGGAGGAGCGGGAGCGTCGTCGTCGGCGGGCGACAGGGGCTGGAGACGGCAGTGGCGGGCCCATGAGCGTGGGGGAGGGCCACTGCAGGGGGAGAGTGGGGAGGGAGAGTTATTAGAATAAATCCGAGGCCATCGTCGATCATCTGAGGATCAAACAATCACACGAGCATGACACCGAGATTTGTTAACAAGGTTCACCGATGTGGCTACATCCCCGGGGCCTGACTATGGGCGTTCCTCCCCATGAAACTGCTACAATGCCGCACCCGGTTGCCCTGGACACCGGTACATGCCGCCGGCTTCCCCTGTGTTCCTGTGATATATGTTGGCATAGGTTACATCATGTGTCTACCCTTGCTATATATGAGAGGCCTAGAATACAAGTGTCCTACTTGAACATGACTCCATATCCTATCTAAACATAATACAACTACAAGTCCAACTATAACCTACCACGTACACACAATATTCGACACAACTCTAACAAGAGTGATGGCGGTCGCGTGAAAAAGATGATAAGACGGCTTTAGCAGCAGCATAGGGCATGGGCCCCCGCTACTGTTAACCGCATTAGCTGCATTGCGGCTTCCAGGGCAATGTTGCTGCTAAGTGGGGACGGGGAGCTGGGCCCGGGCTAGCCACATTAGCAGTGCAGGTCATGGGCCAGCGCTCCTACTAATTGGCTTAGCAGTAGCGCTGCTTAGTGACCCGCGCTGCTACTGTGGCTAGCCCGTGAGGTCATGGTAGGGCCCACTTAGTAGTATCACTGGTCTTGCCGACCGGCGCTACTGCTAAAGCCCTCCTGCAGCGCCGGTACATGACACACACTACTTGCAAATAGCAGTAGCGTGACCCATTAACCACGCGCTATTGTTTCCAGTCTACCTATAGGGTTTTCCCAAGTAGTGATTGCCCAACAATAAATTTTTTACCCACCGTTGCTATGCTTCAGAGAGAGATTCCTCTAGTGAACCTATGGACCCCAGGTCCATTCACTATATTTACTAAAACCGTGAAAATACTTGCTGCAATTTATTTACTTTTATTTTCCTTTTTATTTTATTTATCTACCACTATGAGATTAATTCTTGCAATTGGCAAGTACAAGTGGATTGACAAACTTCTTTCCTTCGTTGGGTGCAAGCATTTGCTTTGTGTGTGGGTGCGGGTACTACTTAAAGTGCTTGTGTGGTGTCTCTTTGAGAACCCGAAAGATAGCATCCAGACCCTCCTATGTTTAACTGTCAACCCCAGGATCATTGTTGACAACATAGTGAAATGATATCATTGTAGAGTATGTAAAAGTATTACAATTTTAATAAATATTGCCACAAGGCATAGATAGAGAAATGTCGCATGGCATTTATTACATTCAAAAGATAGTGGAAAGTAAAATGCATAGTGACTGCATCTCAGCTACAGACAGTCGATGTAGTCCACGTGACCTCACTCCCACGGCTTGCTATAGTAGTCGTAGTCACCACCTTTTTCTTCACGGAACTCTGTTGTTCAACAAAATTATTGCCATGACTACATTACGTACTCAACTTGCCTCCTTTGGAGAAGGACCTATTAGCTACATATGGCTTCAAAGGTAGGTTATATGACTCATTTTCATAAAAACTAATTTTGTTTGAAATAAGATAGCAGTTGGATAAAAGCAGTTTTAGATGAAAATAAGTTTTTCTCCAGCATAGCTTTCATCGAAGTGAGGATCCTCGATCAACTCACATCCTTCATAGGTTTCAAGAATAGGGGCAAAGAGGGAATAAGCAAGACAAGTCTGGTACGTCACAAAAGTTTCATGTTTCATCCATGATAGTGGACACGACTATTCGAATAGTTTTACACTCTACGAAGGTCATTCACTTTACCCACATGACACAGTCCCGACTTGTTGTCGCCAGTGGCTGCTAGTGTAGTACACCATTTCGTATACCGCCAGGGAGATTGTGATGGGGTCTTTCATTGGAGCAGACTTGCTGTGCCAAGCCCACTAGCTTTCAACCTGGAAGTAACCACAATTCATAGTTTGAGCCCCCATTTTTGCTAAAGACACTCCTCGTAAGGCAGCTATCCCATACGCGGTACGGTGATGACGACAATAAGGGTGAACTAACTAATGAACCAAGCTAGTGGCCATATAGCATGTGGCTGTACTGTTATCACAATCTTCAAATTCAAGACTTATTAGGCCTCATGTGACACGGACGACTAATTGCCCCCTTCACCTTGGCTCCTTCAATTGCCCATCGCTCCTTCAATCCTTGATTCAGCTGTCGCACGCACCAGTATTCTGATGGTAAGTTTCACCAAGAGTAGAAGAGGATAGAGGAAATCAATAAGGGCCAACTAGCCTAGCTTAGTGATAAGCTTCAAGTGTCAATACTCAAAGGTTATTCAACAAAGCACCTATCCGAACATAAGCATGGTTAAGCATTTCTACTCTACCAGAATATTATGTAATTCTACTTAGGTGTCAAGCCAATAAGCGATAAGAGGATCAAGGTAATGTGTCAATCGACACGCTAGCTACCAGATTTAAATAACATGCATATAGTAGCCATAAAACACAATGCAATTTTGTAAAACATTGGATAAGCATGATCAAAGTTGAATCCTTCCACAATAACCTGGTTCTGTCCATGTCCAGCATCATCACTCCCTACTCGTCATAACGATAGAAAAGACAAACAAATAAATACCAAATCAATAAATTCCAAATAACATCCAAAACAACGATAAAAGTGGGTGGATAGCAAGATTGATTAGATGGAGATTCCAAAAGAAGATAACATGATTGTAAGGTAGGTAGAGAGGATCCAACAAATTTACGGGGTTAGTTTGACATGGCTAAGGAAGGCTTGCCACTGGGATTAAAGTTTTGATACGAACTACTCCATCCGTCTGAGAAAACTAGCCAAAGGACAGTGTATTTGCTTTTTTGCAAAACCCACTCAGAATTTTTAAACCCATCACGAATAGCTCCATCTCCTTCCTTCCTACTCCCACGTCGCCCGCCACCAGCATCCAGCTAGGCCAGTGCCTCTTCTTCCTCTCTCACTTCTCTCTTTCCTCTTCCTCTCACCATCTCTATCTCTCCCGTGGTCCCGTTATCGCCGAGCCAAACATTGTTGCCGGAGCTCGCCACCCCGCCACCACCGCACCTCCTCCAGCTAGATCCAGTGCCTTCATGCCGCCCACTGCCGGATCCGGCCTCCCCGGCCCAGTGTCCGCGCGCCTGCGACCCGCTCTCGGCCTCCTCCTCACTGCTCGCCGCCACAGCCCTCTGCCTCGCCTTTGCCGCCGACGTGCGGGCCCGGTCACTGATGACCCACAAGTATCGGGGATCAATTGTAGTCCTTTCGATAAGTAAGAGTGTCGAACCCAATGAGGAGCAGAAGGAAATGACAAGCGGTTTTCAACAAGGTATTTTCTGCAAGCATTGAAATGATTGGTAACAAATAGTTATGTAGTAAGATAAGTCGTAATGGGTAACAAGCAACAAGAGTAGCAAAGGTGCAGCAAGGTGGCCCAAACCTTTTTGTAGCAAAGGATAAGCCTGGATGAACTCTTATATAAAGCAAAGCGCTCCCGAGGACACATGGGAATTATCGTCAAGATAGTTTTCATCATGCACATATGGTTCACGTTCGTTACTGTAACATCCCAAAATTCTAAATTTTGGAATGTTATATTAAATAAATTATTATGCTTGTTTGTTTGATTGTTGTGTGATTGATTGTGTGAAATTGAGTGGAATTTGAAACCTTTTGAAAGTTGAATGAGAGGCAATGAAATGACTTTCCTAATCTTTGACGTTGCATTTATGATCTCCCTAAATTCAAATTCATTTCATCAAAAAACCCTAGAGTGAAGATGATATGACTTCTTCATTTAAATAAATAAACGCGGTTTTGAAAGATTTGAATTCCATCTGAAAATATATCAAATTCAGAAACTTTATGCAACTCAATGATTTTCATGAGAGAAGATAAAATGACTTCTTCAAAGATGAGTTGGAAGTTTCAAAGAAACAACTTGAAAGTCACTTGGAAGTTATTTCAAATTCTCTGAAACATATTCAAAAAGATACAAGTAATATGACACTTCAAAATTTAGAGGCATTTGGAATATATTTGGCCAAGGAAAAACATAAAAAGATTTGAAAGTGGTTTCAATTTCAAATTCAAAGCCACTTAGAGGTTATTTGGTTTTTATCCAAATTATTTTTGTCCAAAAATAAAGTATATGGAAATTAGGGTAATGTCGGGGTAATTGACCACGGGTACCCCGAAGATGGCGAGACAATATTTCAAGACATCAGGACTAGCAAAGCCCCTCAGTCCAACTGCTCAGGTCGCCCCAGACGCCCCCTTGTCCAACTGCCCAGGCCGGCTCGCCACCCGGCTGCCCGGCCTGCTCCAGTCGGCCGGCTACGTGGAGTCAATCGCTGCACCGACAAGACAGCCACAACGCGGCCATGCCTAGCCACTATTGCTGCATAGGCATACACCATTCATCCACAGTACACTCCATCATGTATAGTGTAGAGCCACCAACCAATAGTGTATCTTGTCCCCTAGACACTAGTATATAAAGTGACCTAGGGGAGCTCACACTCTCACGGGCACACACATATCCATCCATCCCCATGGCACAAGCCATGCATGGCCACTAGAGCACACATGCTCTCACGGCCACAAGCTGCACCACGCCACATATACCCAGCGGGTGCGCCGGCGCACTCAGCAAGCGCTGAGCCGCGTTGATTGTCTCCGGCAACCTCCGCCTCGCCTACACGAAAATCAATGTGAGCTCCACACCCGCATATTTTTGCACCGCGAAAGCAAGGATAACCCCGAGCGATGCTCCCGGGGCTATCTCCGCAGTTTATTATAGTTGCACTACTATTCGCCCCGGCGCTAGCCAGAGTTGGCCCGGAGGCTAGCCGCTTGGCCTGAGACATTCGTTCCCGTAGACGGCTTAGTAGCGTGCACGGTACCAAAGGCTCACTCTTAGTCATAGACCGCAGAGCGGCTGTTCGGCTAGCAAGAGAAAACGCTGGAGGGCACCCACACGAAAAACGTCTGGAAGAAAAATGGTTCGGGCGACCCGTCCATTTACTTTATGAGTATTTGCTCGGTTAAATCCACTCCCAGAGTCTGAGTACGCTACACTCCACCCCGCGGCTCACTCTCAGCCATAGACCGCAGAGCGGCTATCCAGCAAGCGAGAGCACAAGCCAAAGAGTGGAGGGAACATAAAAAAGATTGAAGGGGGGCCAGACAAAACCGAGTCGGCACCCTCCGCATAAAACTTGCACTACTAAAAGCAAACATTTGATATATATGCGCAGACTAACTTTGTCTTTTGCATGACCATTTTCGTGGGGAATCCCCCTCCTTGCTCGGAGGCTACACCCAGTGGGTGCGCTGGCGCGCCCCCACTGGAAGCAAGCCCCGCCGGTAGCAGCCCGCAGCCGGCTGTCATCGACATCATCAGTCGGCGGACTCTGCGTCCGCGTCCGACAGCATCAGTCAGCGGACTCCGCGTCCGTGCCCGACACCTTCAGTCGGCGAACTCCGCATCCGCGCCCGACACCATCAGTCAGCGGACCCCACGTCCATGCCCGACAGCCTCAGCCGACGGACCCCATGTTCGTGCCCGACAGCTTCAGTCGGTGGGCCCCGCGTTCGCGCCTGACAGTATCAGGCGGCAGACTCTGTGTCCACGCCCGGAACCCTCAACATCGCGTCGACTTCATCACCAACAACAAGACCCTCCGCCCAACTTTACCAAGTTGCCCAGAGGCTCGGAGTCTACACCCAGCGGGTGCGCTTGTGCGCCCCCGCTCGAAACATGTCGCGCCTGTTGCGCACCCGCCGCCGGCTGCAACTGGCCCCTCGACGCCATCATCTGCACCAACAACCGCGAAAAGCCTCCGCCCAACTTTTCCAAAGTTGCCCGGAACCCAGCGGGTGCGCTCGCGCGCCCCCGCCGGAAGCAAGCCATGCTGGCTGCGGCCTGCAGCCGACCGTCCCCAAGTATCTTCTACATCAACACCCGCTAAAAAACCTCCGCCCAACTTTGCCAAGTTGCCCAGAGGCTTGGAGGCTACTGTCGGGGTAATTGACCACGGGTACCCCGAAGACGGCGTGACAATATTTCAAGACATCAGGGCTAGCAAAGCCCCTTAGTCCGACTGCTTAGACCAGCCCAGATGGCCCCCTGTCCGACTGCCCGGGCCGACTCGCCACCCAGCTGCTCCAGTCAGCTGGCTACGTGGAGTCAGCCGCTGCACCGACAAGACAGCCACACCACGGCCAGGCCTAGCCACTATTGCTGCATAGGCATACACTGTTCATCCACAGTACACTCCATCATGTATACTGTAGAGCCACCAACCAATAGTGTATCTTGTTCCCTGGGAACTAGTATATAAAGTGACCCAGGGGAGCTCACACTCTCACGGGCACACACATATCCATCCATCCCAATAGCACAAGCCATGCACGGCCACTAGAGCACACATGCTCTCACGCCCACAAGCTGCACCACGCCACATATATGAAGCTAGTGGCAGATAGCATTCGCCTGGATACAGCTCTAGGAGCACTCTATACTACGATGTACTCCACATATATATAGACATGCATGAGTAGGGGTATTATCTCTCCGGAGAGCCCCGAACCTGGGTAAACTAGCGTGTGCTACTCGCATACCCGTCCCTGGATATTCCACTGTAGTCTTGCCCTCACCTTAAGCCACCCGGTGGCATCTGTCGACTCGTGGTATCCCCTGCCGACTGACACGAGAGATGTTTCAATGTCTCACTCCATGAGTTGATCCTGAGTTGCTCGATCTTTGAGAAGATCGATTCTTCTAGAGTTTTCCCTTTCCATCGTTGTCATGTTGGATGGAGTTCTCAGAGCAAGACGTCGAGACAAAGATGATGATCGAACCAACGTTTTTATGAAGTGCAACCTAGATCTTGAAGTATGTGTTAGCTTCGTGTCCCCTCTGTCTTCTTACCTCACGTCTTAAATCTCGGGACAAGATTCTTGTTTAGTGGGGGTGAGTTGTCACATCCCTAGCTTCTAGTAATGACCTAGGCTAGCTTCCATGTGAGAACCATGTCTAAATTTTCAAATAAATTCGAATTGGGGATATGTGAAAGCCTCAGAAATCAATTTGAAAATGATCAAGATAAAAATTGCTTCAAATAGGTCCAAGAAAACGTTCTCGTTTCTCTCTGAAAATAATGGCAAGAAGTAAAACTCTAACCAATATTTTTGGAATCACAGAAATATTTATTTTGGACATTTTGAGTCAATACAATAATTATTTGCATTGGATTTATATTTGTTATATATTAAATATAACTCCAATAACTCTGAAAGTTTGTAAGTGGCTTTGAATACTTTTTTGCAGGCCACATCATAATTTTCAGAAGTTTATGAAATGATCTGGTATTTAAATCAAATCAAAACCAATTGCAGAAAATAGAAAACATAAAAAATAGAAAACCAGAGAGAGAGCTCACTGGCACAGCCACGTGGCGGCCCAGCTGGTGGCCCAGGCCACTGGTCGAAGCGGTCGTCTTCAACATCTCCCAGTAGGCAAAGGCGTGTCGACTCCTGCGCAACTGATGGCTCCACCTCCTCCCTTCTTGCCTGGCCTCCCCGCGCCACCCTCTTGCACCTAGGAAACGGCTAGCACCGCCCCCTCACCCACTCCCTTGCCTCTCTGCTCTCTCCCTCTCGCTCCCTCGCTCTCCCCCTCATGGCTGAAGCCGCCATGGCCACACCGCTGAGAACCACCGCGGCAAGCCACTCCCTTGCTCCATCTCGGCATCCCCGAGCTCTGTATCATCGCCAACTTCATCCTTGCCGAGCCAAGCATCGCCAGACGCTCCCGAACGCCCTCACCACCGTCTTCTTCAACCTCGGGTCTCTGAGATCGCCGGCGACCATGTGCCCACCCCGATACATCCCCGAGCCCGCTAACCTTCTCCTCCGCCCCGCATTGAGCCCCTGATCACTTTCCCCATGTCCCCTTCTTCGATAGCGCGCCCTAGCTAGCCTCACAGTCGAGCCCGAGAGCTCACCGCCGCCGGCCATGTCACCGTCCTTGTTGCAGCCACTTCAGCTCGCGCCTGTTCGCGTCACTGTGCTCAGCACGTCTGCAGGAGCACGTAGCACCCCACCGCTTGACCTGCCATGCACTACAACGCTAATTCCGAGCTTGACCGAACCACGGCCGCCGCAAACCTCGTCGCCGGTGTTGATTCCGGCGACCCCCACGTCCAACTCCGTTGTCCCTAGATGTGGGCGAGAGAGGGATCCTTCCTAGTGCCCTCAGTCCACCCAGCCGTTGCCCCTAGCGCCACGCCGGCGAGTTGCCGCCGCGCTGGATGGTCGCCGGCGGCCTAACCCCGGCCGTGCTGACGTGGCACCATCGTTAGTGGCTAAAGACGCCACCAACTAACCCCCAGCTCACTGACACATGGGCCCCATGCCCTAATTAACCCCGGTTTCTTTTCTGCTTAGATTAGTTTATAACCAAGCGAGACTCACCCGTCAAAGTTGACTGTGCTGACGTGGCCGCTGACCCGACCCCACTTGTCTGTGACTCTATGCAGCACTGAGTCACTGACCAGTGGGCCCCACTGGTCAGGTTTGACCTGGACCAGCTCCTGTTAACTTGCTGATGTCACACCAACGTCATGCTGACCCAGTAACTATTTCTGGAATTTAAATAAATCTAAATGATTTATTTATTTTTAGAAATTTGCTTAAACTTCTAAAAATCATAGAAAATTAACCGTAGCTCAGAATGAAATATGTTATGTATGAAAAATGATCAGAGAAATCAAAAGAATCTGTTTACGACGTTTTGATGCATGGTTGAACAACTTATACCTGCTGACCAGGTCAAACCAATTTAATGGCATTTGAATAATCACATATGGAGCTTGAATTTGAATCTTGTATTCAAACCAACACCATTTAAATTGTTGCTAGCTGCATTAGCCCGAATCACAACATGTTGCCTTGTCATGATCATGCATCAAATTGTTGCATTGCATTGATTGTGTTACTTCTTTGTTTGCCGGTGTTGTTCCCTCTCAGTGGACGTTGTGATCATTGACACCGATGAAGAGGTATTGCTATCTTCAGAAGTTCCAGGCAAGCAAAAGCCCCTTGTTCATTCTGATACAATCCCACTCTCTCGCTCCTGCTCTCTTTTACCGCATTAGGACAACAATGTTTCAACTGTTACATGCTGCGGTAGTTGAACCCGTTTCCTCTACATGACCTGTCTTTGCCACAGTAAATAGTTGAAACCCACTAGCATGAGTAGGATTTGTTTGAGCCGTGATGTGCCTACTCATTCATGCTTGCTTGTTATGCCTGCTATCCTTAGAGTTGTGTCAGGTCCGATTCATCTGGGATGGATTGGAATGGTGTGAACATGTCCTTATGTTGAGAGCTAAGTGTGTGAACACGATTTGGTAAAGGTAGCGATGAGAGGCCATGTAGGAGTACATGGTGGGTTGTCTCATTGAAACCGTCCTCAGGAACTAAGTTCTGTGTCTATGATCCATGAACAGCTACTACCACACATTGGGCTCCGGGCACTCCAAGCTCTCTCGACTTATTAATCAACCTGATCTCTGTCCAGGAGTTGCAACTAGTTTCTGGTGTTTGTAGGTAGTGCTAGTAGTCTACCAAGTGGCACCCAGTACAGGTGGGCTTGGGAAAGACTAGGTGGAGTGGCACGGTGTACCAAGCGTCGCCCGTTTGGTGGGCTTGGGAACCCTGCTCACATTGTTTGGGGACGTGAGTGACACCCCGACCAGATCGCCTTGTGGATGGAACCCGAATAGGCGATAAACCTGGACTAGAGACTTGTGTGGTTAGTCAGGTCGTGGCCGACACCCTTGCCAGGCTTCTTCTTGAAGGTTGCCGAGATACATGATGTGCACATGGCGGTAAGTGGCGAGAGCGTGTGTGAAGAAGTACACCCCTGTAGGGTTATAAATGATCTATTCGAATAGCCGCGTCCGCGGTAAAGGAACTTTGTGTTGCTTATACAGTTCATAGACAAGTGAAAGTGGATACCATAAAATCCGCAAGATAAGCCAGAGTGCTATGGATGACCTTCTCGTAGGGAGACGAGAGTGGATCCATAGTGGTGTATTGATATGGTGTATATGTGGACTCATGTGCGCCACCTCAAAAGAGTTACTAGCAGTCATAGTTCAGGATAGCCACTGAGTCAAAGCTGGCTTGCTGTAGTTAAACTCCACCACCCCTTTGTTGATATTGATGCATATGTAGATAGTTCTGATGTATGTCTTGTTGGGTACATTTGTACTCACGTTTGCTTAATTTATGTTTTTGCAGAGATACTTCAGTCTCACTAGTAGTTCCGCGGGGACTTCGACGTTTAGCTTGTTATCTCAGCTACGATCTCGTACCCTTGGGAGGGTCTTGTAGATAGTCAGGCTCTAAAGCCTTCTTCCTTTTCAGATGTCTGTATCCAGACATGTTTATGCTTCTGTTTCTTCTATGCTCTGTATGTTGGGTCATGTGAACCATGATTGTAATTCTTACTATGTATGACTCTTCGGAGCCTTCTGAACAAATACTTTGAGTCGTAGAGTTTTGTTGTGATGCCATCTTGTATTTGCACCTATCGAGCATATTGTGTGGATGATTTTGAAATGCTTGGTATGTGTGGGATCCGACAACCTAGTTGTTTATTCTTGATAGCCTCTCTTATGGGGAAATGTCTACTAGTGTTTCCACTGAGCCATGGTAGCTTGCTACTCCTCTGGAACACTTAGGCTGGCCGGCATGTGTCCTTCGTTCCTGTGTCTGTCCCTTTAGGGAAATGTCACGTGTTGTTCCTTTTATTCCTTGTAGCTTGCTATGACTTGGGTTCATACATTGATGACTAGCACGTTCGTTGCTGGGTCATGTATGCATGTCCCTGTAAGTTAGTGCCACTTTGAATTCACGACTAGTCACATTGGCCCGGGTTCTCTGTCATATATGTGAGCCAAAAGGCGCAAACGGTCCCGGGCCAGGTAAGGTGGCACCCATGGGAATACCGTGCGTGAGACCGTGAAGTGATATGATGTGTTACATGCTAAATCGGTGTGACTTAGGATTGGGGTCCTAACAATTAAAATCTAATTGATAAGTCGTGTCCCTGGTTACGGACAATTTGAGCCTCTCGACTTGGATCTATCTCAGAACTCTCAACACCGGATCAAAAACTTAATTGTGGGCAACTTATGATGATATGGGCTATGAGACATCGGTTGGCGGAACCATGTCATGATAGAAAACTCCGTAGTATAGGCTCCTGATATTCCTTTGTTATAGGGAAAATGAAATTCTGCTTTTACGCAAACAAAACTCAGGCACAGAGCCACAAAGCCATATTGCATATAGAATAAGTTTATCACCTATTTTCTCTTATTGTGATCCTGCCGGTACATTCAATGTATTGACCTACATGGCTGCAACGTATCATGTTGCAGGATTTCTTCGACGAGTAAGAGTTATGATACAGGGTTACGGTCTACGCTCAATTTGCCGATGGCGTTTATGGGACTCCACACCCGATTGTTTGTTTCCGCTAAGACTTATAAGGTATATATCAATTTTATGTTATTTATACATGTGATTGCATACATTGATGTACTATGTGTGCTAGCATACTAATCCAGGGATGGCACAGATACACAGAGGCTTGACCGTTTGAGGTCGGGTCGCCACAGAGATGGTATCAGAGCACATGTTAACTGTAGTACGTGACCCTAGAAATCAGAAAGCCCCTAGGACAGGAAATCTCTAAACTTTATTCTCAAAAACATCATTTACCTCTCATCTTTTTTAGACTTTATCTAATAGTCCCTCTTACCTCAGATAGTTTGAATATACCCCATTCCATTTTGACCACACGAAGGATCAAGTAAAGCCACTCCAAAAAGGACAACATATCGGACAACTGATGACCTCTTCAGAGTGAAGTGTATTTCACTATGCATTGGAAGAGTTGAAGCTACAACAGTTGAAGACTCTGAAGACTTGAAGAATTTGAAGTATCTGAAGATTTATTTGACCTTTAGATGACCAAACCCCTGTTATATGCTTATGCTAGATGCGGCGATTTGTGAGCTGTCATTTGTTTGATGTTTTTCCAACAACTACAAAATAAAAACCATTTTTTAAAACTATTTTTTGTATTGTGTGTATATCCCTCCATTCTTCTCTTGTATCTCATCCCAATACATTTGGAACCCATAGATGATGAAGGAAGTTGGACTTGTATTCTTTGGACCGATGACTCCGTTCGAGGTAGAGCTATGGATTCAAAACATGGAGGATCACTTTGGGAAATATTTGATTGCAAATAAGTATGAGGTTCAATACACACTTTAGTACTATACTGAAAGTGCTGCAACTCGGTGGAACATGCATCAAGCCGTACAAGGATATAACGGAGCAAAAACTTGGGAGGAATTCAAGAAGACTCTATTAAGATCTCGTCTGATCCAAAAGCAATATGATAACCCGAAGAAGACACCTTGTGCCTGCAAGATTTGCGGAGAAATAGGACACACCCAGGAGGAACAGAAGGAAGGATGCCTCATTGTGAGGAAAATCACCCAGCCGAAGAATGCCCCACTAAGCAGGTGACTTGTTTCTTGTGTGAAGGGACTACACACTACTGTGCTCAGTTTCATATTTACCCGAAGGTACAAGAAGTTATGGAGCAGCAGAAAGAAGCCTGCAGGGAAAGTTTAGAAGAACCTGTGATGAAGGAAGTTGTTGAAGACCTTGAAGAAGGCCTAATCAGATTTTACTCCAACGCTTGCTATTTATGTGGAGAAGAAGGACATTATTCCCAGTATGGTACAAAGGAAAGAAGAGAGTATCTCAAAGAATTCCCGGCAGCAGAAGTGAAGTTTGACCCTCGAGAAATAGAAGCTCCGGTCATTACAGAGAAATCCAGGAAGAGAAAACAAAGGCATCCCCAGAACAACCCAATTTCTGCAGAAAAAGACCTGAGTTATATCCCATGTTTCAAGTGCAAGACCTTAGGTCACTATGCCAGTATGTGTCCGGAGAAGAAGCCAAGAACCCAAAGGGCATACATTCTCCCCAAGAAGCCCAAAGACTTATCATAAGTAATTTGTTTTCGTTGCTGGGAAGCAGGACATTATGCTACTAAATGTCCCAACAAGATGAAAGCTGGAGTTGAGTAGTTGAGGATTTTAATATTGGTAATAAGTGTAGCAGGAAGTATTTATTTTCACAGGGAGTATGAGTTGTTACTCTATGCACATAGATCTGGACCAGTTTTGAGGATATGAGAAATATGGCCTATGGAAGAATTTGTGCATTTCAAGGGTGGTAGTACCTTGTGAGGACACTTGACCCAGGAAAGGATAATGATATTCCATGGAGTGGAGTTTGGACAAAATGAGTTGGAGTTTTGTTTTTGATATGATGGATATGAAGAAAGGAAGTACTGATGGAATTAAAGTAGGTGTAATATGGAACAGTTATAACTCCCAGGATGAGTTAAAGTTTTACTAGTGTTGAAGTGGGGCATAACCCACAGGCCCATGATTTGAAAATGAATAGACATAACCTTGATGAAGGAAGAAATTTGGAAGAAGTTGTGTTGTCATCAGCACACATTTCGTAGGAGGTTACGCAAAAACCCGAGAGTTGTGAATAAATGATAGATGTTTTATTTGGCTTACAGAACCAAAGGATTTACCTGAACCCATTTTGAGGACAAGAGAAATTCTGCAATGCTTGTGAGAATGCCCGAGTGTTAGAATTGCGAGATTCGCTAAGCCTTATACAGGGTAATGATCTGGGTGCGAATGGATTGATCACCATACCGACTTACCCTTATCATTTGCTCTTGTAATTTGCAATGTTAAATCTGAGTGACTTGCCCGTCATAGAGAGACGATGATATCAAACCTTGTTTAAACCATAGAATGGTAGAACGATGGATCCTATTCAAACAATCATTGCCAATCGTAGGTTATACGGTGAGATTCAACCCAGACCATTTTCTTGCAGGAGAAACCTATAATGGTTGACCACCATGAGATTTCGATAGTTGTTTTGTATTGGCGACAAACCTGTCAGATATGAAGACTCAGCCTCGGAAGAACTTTACCATGATGGAAGGACACAAGAAATAGAGAAAACGGTTATACCCCTGCTGGAAGAACCTCAGCATTGGAGTTATCCCGGAGAATATGAGAAGACCAACACCGTCAACCCAAAAGGATGGAGTACGTGAGTTTTGGTTGGGACCATAACCTTACTTTTAAGTGTGGTAGCACACTAGACCATATCGATCAATGGAATTGCTGGAAGACCCCCAAACCCTAGCCTTTTCTTGCTAGCCCCTTCGAATCTCGAGGACGAGATTCATTTTAAGTGTGGTAGGTTTGTAACATCCCAAAATTCTAAATTTTGGGAAGTTATATTAAATAAACTATTATGCTTGTTTGTTTGATTGTTGTGTGATTGATTGTGTGAAATTGAGTGGAATTTGAAACCTTTTGAAAGTTGAATGACAGGGAATGAAATGACTTTCCCAATCTTTGACATTGCATTTATGATCTCCATGAATTCAAATTCATCTCATCACAAAACCCTGAGTGAAGATGATATCACTTCTTCCATTTAAATAAATGAAAACGGTTTTGAAAAGATTTGAATTCCATATGAAAACATTTCAAATTCAGAAACTTTATGCAACTCAATGATTTTCATGAGAGAAGATAAAATGACTTCTTCAAAGATGAGTTGGAAGTTTCAAAGAAACAACTTGAAAGTCACTTGGAAGTTATTTCAAATTCTCTGAAACATATTCAAAAAGAGAGAAGTAATATGACACTTCAAAATTCAGAGGCATTTGGAATATATTTGGCCAAGGAAAAACATAAAAGATTTGAAAGAAGTTTGAATTTCAAATTCAAAGCCACTTAGAGGTTATTTGGTTTTTATCCAAATTATTTTTATCCAAAAATAAAGTATATGGAAATTAGGGTAAAATGATTCCCTTCCACAAAAAAATGGAGAAAAATAAATTTGAAATCATTTTGGGTTTTTAAAAATAATTTTATTTGGTTTTTAATGCAACAGTAGCACTGTGTGTTTTATCTAAATTTTTGTAGATTATATGTGAACATGAAAATAAGTTCATGTTTTATTATTTCTTTTTCTGAATTTGTTGATATATAATATGTCTATATAAATGTTCTTTAGTTCTCTGTATATTAGTTTTTCTTTTGTCTATAAAAAACAATTTTTTTACCGTAACCCAGTAACCGCCTGCGGCCCACTTCTCCCCGCAGCCCACCACCACCAGCCCGCCTGCCCTGCCCGAATCCCTATGTGGCGGCCACCCGCTCACCCCTCTACCACTTACTGATGGGCCCCGCTCCTCTTCTTCCTCTGCACGCAACGACCCACCGGAGCTCGCCTGAACCGTCGCCGGAATCCTGATCTTCACGGGATTCGATCTCCCCGATCCGCCCCCTCCTCCAAGTTGATCTCCCCTATATATACCCTGATCCCTCGACCCCTTCGTCCTTTTCCCCTTGACGAGAATCCACCGCTGTCGCCTAAGCAGAGCACCCCCGCCGCGCCATTGAAACCCTACCGCACCATCCCGACCTCCTAGTCGTCACCTGAGATCACCATCGCAACCCCCTCGCCCGCCTGCATCGCCCCATGCCCTTGCCCGAATCCCTCGACCATCGGAGCGACGTCGCCATCATCTCCCGAAGCTCACCGGAACACCAGAACTCTGCCATGTCGCCCTGCTCGACTCCGTCATCCCTGAGCTTCGCCGTCACCATCATGGTCATCGTCATCGTCGACTACGCCTCCCGGATGCCTTCTCCGACTCCGAGGACCCCTGGAGCCATCACCCCCTTAATCCTCGAAGCCGCCGCCGCCGTCGACCGTCGTCGGAGTTCCACCACTGCCGCTGTAAGCTCTCCCTCTCTCCTCATCATCTGATTTGTTTCCAACGGCATAGATTAGATCTTAGAGTACCGGTTCGGTAGATGCGGTTTATTTTAAGTGAACTGTCGGTTTTCTGGTTTTATTTAGTTGACCGATGCGGTTCCTCTAGCTATAGGTCATCCACCCGTTTGCACGTTTCAGCCACTGCTCTTGGCCAATCCTTGTGACGCCCCCAATTTGACCGTACACTAATCATACGCGCAAACGTGTACGATCAAGATCAAGGACTCACAGGAAGATATCACAACACAACTCTAGACACATATTAAAATAATGCAAGCTTTATATTAAAATCCAGGGGCCTCGAGGGCTCGAATACAGGAGCTCGACCATAGATGAGTCAGCGGAAGCAACAATATCTGAGTACATACATAAGTTAAACAAGTTTGCCTTAAGAAGGCTAGCACAAAATTAGCAATGATCGAAAAAGGCAAGGCCTCATGCCTGGGGCCTCCTAACTACTCCTTGAAGCTGAACCCCACGTAGAATCATCCTCGAGATCCTCTGGCTCCTGGACTCCAACATCTGGTCCCAACAACCAGGTATAGAAAGGGGGAAAGGGGGGAGCAAAGAAACCGTGAGTACTCATCCAAAGTACTCGCAAGCAAGGAACTACACTATACATGCATTGGTATCAATGAAAGGGGTAGTATATGTGGACTGAACTGCAGAATGCCAGGATAAGAGGGGGATAGCTAGTCCTATCGAAGACTACGCTTCTGGCAGCCTCCATCTTGAAGCAGTAGAAGAGAGTAGATGGTAAGTTAACCAAGTATCATCGCATAGCATAATCCTACCCGGCGATCCTCTCCTCGTCGCCCCGTGAGAGAGCGATCACCGGGTTATATCTAGCACTTGGAAGGGTGTGCTTTATTAAGTATCTGGATCTAGTTGTCATAAGGTCAAGGTACAACGCCGGGTCGTCCTTATACCGAGGGACACGGCTATTCGAATAGATAAACTTCCTTGCAGGGGTGCACCACATTACCCAACAAGCTCGATCCCCTTTGGTCGGACACACTTTCCTGGGTCATGCCCGACCTCGGAAGATCAACACGTCACAACCCTATCTAGGCACAACAGAGAGGTCAACACGCCAGTCTAAATCCTATGGCGCAGGGGTCTGGGCCCATCGCCCGTTTCTCGTCTGCATGTTGCGAACGCAACCGAAAGCAGACCTAGCCTCCCTAATACAAGAGCAGGCGTTCCAGTCCAATCCGGTGCGCGCCGCTCAGTCGCTGACGTCAAGAAGGCTTTGACTGATACCACGACGTCGAGTGCCCATAACTGTTCCCGCATAGTTGGTTAGTGCATATAGGCCAGTGTCCAGACTCAGATAAAATACCAAGATCTCGTTAAGCGTGTTATTTCAAAGTAACCACGAATGCCGACCAAGGACGGGCCCACCTCTCACCTAGGTGGTCTCAACCTGCCCTGTCGCTCCGCCATGAAGTAAAAGTCGGGGGCCGTCGGGAACCCAGGCCCACCACTACTGGGATGGAACCACCTGTCCTTTCAGCCCCCACAATGGAATCACTTGCAGGTACTCTACGAGCCGACCCGACATTAGTCACCACATGTATCATATAATGTATACAAGTATAAACCAGTGATCACCTCCCGAGTGATCATGGCCCGGTAGTATAGCATGGCAGACGAACAAGAATGTTGGGCCACTGTTGGGTAAGGGTAACTATTGTAGCAACAATGACAGGCTATGCAGCAGAATAGGATTAACCGGAAGCAGTAACATGCTACACTAGTCTAATGCAAGCAGTAGAGAGAAGGAATAGGTGATATCTGGTGATCAAGGGGGGGCTTGCCTGGTTGCTCTAGCAAGGAGGGGTCATCAACAACGTAGTCGATCGGGGCACCAGCAGCGGCGTCAGTCTTGTAGTCTACCGGAGATAAAGAGGTGGAAGAAACAATGAATACAATGCAAAAAGATGCATATCGATGCATGACATGACAAGTAATGGCGCCAGGTGTGCCCTAAGGCAGCAGTAGGTGATACCGGCAAAGGGGGGAAACATCCGGGAAAGTATGCCCGATGTTTCGCGTTTTTGGACAGATGAACTAGAGGGGGAAAGTTGTGTGTTCGCTATGATAGGGACGTGCGGCAGGTGAACGGACTGCGAAATCGGATTCGTCTCATCGTTCTGAGCAACTTTCATGTACAAAGTTTTTTCATCCGAGTTACGGTTTATTTTATATTAATTTAAAAATGATTTAATCATTTTCAGGAGTTAACAGATTTAGTTTAAATCAAAATAGGTTTACTACATCAGCATGACGACAGCATGACGTCAGTGGTTCACTGTGATCGTTAACCGGTCAAACTAACAGATGGGGTCCATTCGTCAATGACTGCTTGCTAATTAACAGTAGTTAGACAAATTAGTAGGTTAATTAATCATGGTTAATTAGTTTAACTAAATGATTAGGTTAATTAAATAGCATTAATTAAATAATTATTTTAATTACTATTAATATTTTTATTATTGTTTTTAATCTCCTTTTTTATAAAATACAGGCGTGGGCCCCTATGGTCAGTAACACATGGGAGGTAACGGGACGGGTTAGAGGGCGCCAGCCCACCCAATAGGGCGCTTGTCCAAGCCAGCCACGGGGCGGGGCTGGCGAGGAGCAGCGGGGCTCCAGCGGCCACCACAGTGAGCTGCAACAGCCATGGGGAAGGGAAGTAGCGGCGAGCGCGCATGCCAGTGTGGTCGCAGGGTGGCGCTGCGGACGGAGGCGGGCGCTGCAGCAGCGAGCGCTGAAGGAGCGGTGCGGGTTGTGTGGCAGCGGGGGCGGCGATGGTCGGCACGATCTGGACGGCGACCGCGGGGCTGACAGCGAGCAGGCGTGGCGGAGCCAGAGCGAGGGTTGCGGGACAAGGCCGGAGCTCGACCGGAGCGAGCTCATGGCAGCGGCAGTGAGCAGAGGCAGCAGCATGGTGGGCGCTGCACGTGGACGAGCAGCAGGGGAGCGAGGCCGGGTCGGGGGCGTGCCCGCGAGCTGCGGACGGCGCAGGCGAGCGTGTGCGCGTGTAGGGCGGCTCGAGCGGCACTAGCAGGTGCGGCAACAACTTCAGCAAGCAGTAGCAGCTGCGGAGAAGCGGGGGGGTGCGCGCCGGTGGGCGTGGGAGCGAGGCGAGGAGGAGGGCCGTTGGCACACGCACTGCGTGCGGTCGGCGGGCGGTAGTGGGGCCTCACGGAGTGGCCAGACATGCATGTGTGTCCGACGGTGCAGGCGGCCGGAGGCGTGGACATCCAGGTGTGAGCACGCGGGGTACCGGGGCGCGGGGACTGCGGTGCGGCTGGCAAGCGGGGTATGGCGAACGGTGTGAGCGCGTAAGCCAGTGAGAAAGGGGAGGGCGTGGCCCTCACCGACGGTCGCACGGAAATGGCAGTGGGCGCGGGGAGGAATATGGGGATGACGGCGAGCGACGACGGGGACGAGGCGACGAGGTCAGGGCGGTTCGGCGACGGAGAGGACGACAGCGATGGCGTCCGGCGAGGTGGTCCCTCGGGCGGCGGCGACGGGGTTCGAGCCCGACCACGACCCCGATTGGATCGGGGGAGAGGGAGAGTGGGGACGAGTAGGGGGGAAGTGGGAGGAGTGGATTGGCTAGGGTTAGGCCTCGGGGACTGGGGGGTTAAGCAGTGGGGTGAGGGGGCCGGCCTGGTGGCATAGCTGGGCCAAGGCCCAGCAAAAAAGGGGGTTCTTCTGTTTAATTTTTTATACTTTTCTTGTCTCTTTTATTTTATTTTATTTTATTTCTTTTTAGTTTTGTTTCTTATCATTTTAGTTTTGATAAAACATGTACTTAGTTTCTAAATTATTATTTCAACTTAGTCCATAGTCACAAAAAGTCTAGTCCTCAAATAAATTAGTTGCGCATGTTATTAATTACAAAGGTATTTAAATAATTATTTTTGCTGCTGTTTTATTCATCTTATAGTATTTAAATATTTTATAAAGGTGTGGTTTCTCCACCATAATTTCCTATGCAATATTTGGTTCACTACGAACATTTTAGTTTTAATATTCGAAAACTTTTATTGTTTGCTTGATTTTGGACTTGAATTAGAATCGGTTTCGAACTAACACGAGATTAGCAATAGTGTCGGTGTATAAAAGTAGGGGCTCTTCTTTTGACCCTTTTCCTTGTGCACGGGCAGTCAGAGCCACGCGCCACGGCCACACATAGCAGGGCAAAGGAGGGAAGTCAGAGAGAAGCTGAAGCACGAGACAACCAAGGCAACACCAAGACCAGAAGCGCAGGAGAGTAAGAGGGCGAGGTGGACTCCCTCGGCAAGATCCTTGCCAAGGCAGCCTCCGCAGCCCCGTCAAGAGCCTTGCTGGGGCAACTTGCCCGATGCCAGCAGAGCAAGCCACCCTTGAGCCCACAGGCTCCAACCCAACCAACTACATTGGAACCAAGGCTCGGGAGGCGCCTCTATGGTAGCATGCAAATCTTCGTCAAGATCATAAACATGTGAGATCAGATGAGGACCAGAAGACGGCGACCCTCGGCGGGATCCTAGCCGAGGGAATCCATAAGGCCCCTGGCAAGACCCTTGCCGGGGACGACTAGAACGCCATGGCAATACCCTTGCCGGGCCCCGGCAAGGCCCTTGCCGATGGCATCAGCAAGGCCACTGCTAGGCCCGCGCCAGCCAAGACTGCACCACCGTCCCCAAGCAGCAGCTAGCTCAACCAGCTGGGAAGGCACTTGTGTGGCGACAGGCGGCCTCCGCACCAACTCGGCAAGCACCTGCGTGGCGGCATGCGACCCTTCATGAAGGCTCCACCACCGCGCCAGCCAGCAGCCAGCCAATGTGGCGCTACGACGCCTCGTCAGCTCGGACGCGTGTCGCAGCCAGGCGTGGCGGCGACAGGTGGGACGTGTTTCCTTACCACCCCCGATAAAGTGAGAGGGGCACGTCGGCAACGCATTACATGCGTTTGTTCGACGGGCCCAGAGGATAGATTCATCCACTGTAGACCTTTCCACCTCTTGTGTGCCACTGTGACAACCCCTTTTCACCTATAAAGGAGGCCCGGGGCGTCCAGGAGAGGGATTCAGCTCTTTTGGTCAAGTTGCACCCCGTAGCTAGCTCAAGAACACAAGAACACTCAAATACATCCACCAAAGCAGGACTAGGGTATTACGCATCTTCGTGGCCGAACCTGGGTAAACGATCCGTGTGCCTCCTGTCACACTCGCTCTTTGCACAACCTCGCGCTCGCCAATCGTAGAAGGGATCCCAGTGACCCCATAGGTGTCGTTTCCACCGACATCTCTGGCGCGCCAGGTAGGGGGGGCAGTTGTGAGAATCTGGTCTGATTGGGGCAGCGGCTTCATCATGGCCGTCATTCCAAGGAAGAAGACGATCAAGCTTGGCGGCACCATTTGCGGATGCGGTGGACGCCCGTGCAATGACAGAAAAGCTAAGTCATGCGAAACTTTAAGCAATTTATTTTTATATATATGGTTATTATCCTCGAAGGTCCTGCCCTGTGTATGGAAAACCTACACGTGAAGGGGCCCTTCCACAATTGGCAACGCCCTTGTTCCGTTTCGAGTCCGCTCAACAGTTCAAGCGGCTGTGTCAAGAGTGGTAGGGTAGCCTTCCACAATTGGCAACGCTCTTGATTCTGACTCGAGTCAAGCTCGACAGTTCGAGCGGCCGCATTGAGAGCGGTAAGGTGGTTCGCCTGGCAGCAAGCACACTCGGCAGGCTATTGTAGATTCGTCCTCAAGGCGCCATGGCCTGGGTTACGCCAGCAAGCCTACCCGATTAACGTAGGGTGGACATACAAAGGGGGGTGAAATAGGATAATAACATGCATTGTTTTCAAAAGTACTATAGAGATTACATCAATTGTTGCTGCGGTTCTAACTAAAGATATAAATTGTCTTGGCCACGAACCTGCAGCGGCAATGAGAAATGGGGTGCCTAATCCCGGTGCTGGCCCTCCACCCTCTCGATTCCGCCGATGCGGTTGATGATGGGCTTGATATGCTCCTTGAGCGTCGCGAGTTCTGCATCCTTCGGCAAGCTCTCCAGCGCGGCGTCGAAGTCGAGGTTGGGGTTCGAGTGTGCCACCTTGGTGAGGACCTTGGTCATGGCACCCCGGCAAAGCTTCCGGGCCTCATCGGCCATGGAGGCCGCCCGATTGGAGGGGAGCTGCTCCAGGGCCCCGAGGACGCCCTCGAAGAAGATGGCCAGCTTGGCGTTGGGGCTCGCGTTGCGTTCTGGGGTATACCTCACATTTGGCATCCCCATGGTAGCCAGCTGCATGGTGATCCTACCGGCGACGCCTTCGAGGCGCCCGATCCAGCGGTTTTCGCCTTCCACAAAATCCTTGTGGTTGGCGGCTTCGTTCTTCTGCAGCTGCCTCTCGGCCTCCAGATCCTTGGCCGGGGTCTCCTCCCGGGTTTTGTCCTCTGAGAGCATCCCCTCGAGACCCTCCAGCTTCAGCTTGAGGTCTTTGATGGAGTTGTTGGACTCGGAAAGCTGCCCGGCCTTGTCGAGGACTACACCCTGCGCCTCTACCAGGGCACCGTTGAGCGTGTCCTTCTCCTTGGACAACTTCAGGACCTGATCCTTCAGCTCGTCCCGCTCCACCTCCAGCTCCTTCGCCTTGCCGGCGTGAACCGGAGCCTGGGCATCGAGTGCGTCCCTGTGCCTCTACTCCAGCTCCTGGGTCCGCTGCACGACGAGCTTCTACACCTCCTCGTCCTTGCTGCGGAGCGTTGCGGCAAGCTTCTCCTCACGTGCGGCAAGGTCCTCCTCCTGGGAGTTCAGAGCGGCCTAGTGCTGAGCTCGAGCAGCCTCGGTTTCGGCGGCCAGGTTCTTCGCCGTCGCCTGGGCCTTCTCGATGTCGGCCCGCTTCATGGTGAGCTCCACCTCGTGCTTGGCCAGCTCACCCTGGGCAGCCTTCAGCTCCTCACAAGCTTGGCGGAACCAAGTTTGCGCCTCGGTGACGCGTCCCTTGAGGTCCGCCTCCGCCTTGTCCACCGTTGCCATCCTAGACATGGCCTTGTCCAGGCGGGCGCAGTGGAGCGCCTGGAGCTTCCGAAAGCTGGCGCCCATGGCCTAGAGAAGCCACTCCTCCTGAGAACCGTCAACACCGGTGCTTGGTTCGTCGACGACCTCGAGCCTGGCGGCGGCAAGCACCTCCTCGTCGAACACCTCTCCCGCGATGGGCGCCCTGGAGCTCGACGCCCCTGGAAGGTGGACGAAAAGGTCGTCACTCACCTTCAGATACCTGCCGGAGCCAGAGGCAACGGAGGAGGAAGGCTGGTCATCAGCCACCTCCTCCTCAGCAGCGGACTTGTCGGCCTCCTCGGCAGTAGCCTTGTCGGGCTCCCCGGCAGGCCCATTGGCGGTGTCCTCAGCAGCGCCCTTGGCGGCCTCCTTGGCGGCGATCTTCTCGGCCTCCGCCTCGGCGGCCTTGGCGACATCCTCGATGACAGTGTCTATGTCCTCCTGATCCGCCACGGAGGATTTGGATATCGAGAAGGGGATGAAGCGAAGCCAAGACCAAGATTCGGAGAGAAGAAAAAAGGGCAGAGATGAGAGGCAAATGATGTACCCGTGCCGGGCTGGGAAGAAGTAGCCCCTTCCTCGCCAACATTTGGCGCTGAGGTGGAGCCGCTAGCGCCCAAGTTCTCCTCCTCCTCCGTGTGCATGGGCTCGGTGCTTGACGCCCTTGCCGGGGATGCCCCTCAGGGCGGCGTGGTCGATGGGGGCGGCGCGTCGGGGGTGGCCCTCAGTGGCTCCTCCTGCTGCCGCCCTCCTCCTGCGATCTCAGCAAGGTCAGCGCCAGTGACTCACACCCCCCAACACACACGTCGACGAGGGGCGAGTGACGAACTTACACTGGGGGATGCTCCGGGGGCTGCTGTCTGGGCTACTAACCGCCACCAGTGGCGCCTTGAGGTGCTCGTCAAGGACTGATACGTCTCCAACGTATCTATATTTTTTGATTGCTCCATGCTATTATATTATCTATTTTGGATGTTAATGGGGCTTTATTTTACACTTTTATATCATTTTTTGGGACTAACCTACTAACCGGAGGCCCAGTCCAAATTGCTGTTTTTTTGCCTATTTTAGGATTTCGAAGAAAAGGAATATCAAACGGAGTCCAAACGGAATGAAACCTTCAGGAACGTGATTTTCTCAACAAACATGATACAGGAGACTTGGAGTGGCCGTTAAGAAACAAGGGAGGAAGGCACGAGGTAGGGGGCACGCCTACCGCCCGTGGGCGCGCCCTCCACCCTTGTGGGCCCTCCGTTGCTCCACCGACGTACTTCTTCCTCCTATATATATCCACGTACCCCCCAAACATCCATGAGCACCACGAAAACCTAATTCCACCGCTGCAACCTTCTGTATCCTAGAGATCCCATCTCGGGGCCTTTTCCGGAGCTCCACCGGAGGGGGCATTGATCACGGAGGGCCTCTACATCAACTCCATGGCCTCTTCGGTGATGTGTGAGTAGTTTACTTCAGACCTAGGGGTCCATAGTTATTATTTAGATGGCTTCTTCTCTCTCTTTGGATCTCAATACAAAGTTCTCCTCGATTTTCTTGGAGATCTATTCGATGTAATCTTCTTTTGTGGTGTGTTTGTCGAGATCCGATGAATTATGGGTTTATGATCCAGATTATCTATGAACAATATTTGATTCTCCTCTGAATTCTTTTAGGTATGATTAGTTTATCTTTGCAAGTCTCTTCGAATTATCAGTTTGGTTTGGCCTACTAGATTGATCTTTCTTGCAATGGGAGAAGTGCTTAGCTTTGGGTTGAATCTTGCGGTGTTCGATCCTAGTGACAGAAAGGGAACCGATACATATTGTATTGTTGCCATCGAGGATAAAAAGATGGGGTTTATATCATACTGCATGAGTTTATCCCTCTACATCATGTCATCTTCCCTAAAGCATTACTCTGTTCTCTTGAACTTAATACTCTAGATGCAAGCTGGGTAGTGGTCGATGTGTAGAGTAATAGTAGTAGATGCAGGCAAGAGTCGGTCTACTTGTCTCATACGTGATTCCTATATACATGATCATATCTAGATATTCTCATAGCTATGCTCAAATCTATCAATTGCTCGACAGTAATTCGTTTACCCACCGTAATACTTATGCTCTTGAGCGAAGCCATGTAACGTCCCGAGCCTGTTGCGCCAGGTTTCCTCCAGTTATTCGCTGTTGTTGCCTTGTCATTGCTTGCGTGTCATGCATCTCATATCATGTCATCATGTGCATCGCATTTGCATACATGTTCATCTCATGCATCCGAGCATTTTCCCCGTTGTCCATTTTGCATTCCGGCGGTCCTATGTCCTCCGGTGTCCCTTTCTACCTCTTTTCGTGTGCGGGTGTTAAATGTTTTCGGATTGTACCGAGACTTGTCATGCGGCCTTGGTTTACTACCGATAGACCGCCTGTCAAGTTTCATGCCATTTGGACTTCGTTTGATACTCCAACGGTTAACCGAGGGACCGAAAAAGCCTCATGTGTGTTGCAGCCCAACACCCCTCCAAAGTGGCCCAAAACCCACCTAAACCGTCTCCATCATCTCGGTCGTTCGATCACGATCGCATGGCCGAAAACCGCACCTCATTTGGACTCTCCTAGCTCCCTCTACCTATAAATCTAGCCTCTCCCCCGAAATTTCGGATCTCTTCCTCCCCAAAACCCTAAAATCCGCTCCTTCGCGCACCGGACGTGTCCACCGCCACTGGACAAAGCCACCGCCGCCCCCGCGCCCAATCAGGGCATGACACGTGTCCCGCGCCGGCCTCCCCCTGCCACGGCCCGTCCCGGCCCAGGGCGGGCCCTCTCCGCCGCCAACCGGGCCGCCACCTACCGCGCCGCCTCCACGCGCCCACGCCACCTACGCATCGTCCCCGCCGCCGCCTTCTTCCGCGCCATCCCCCTGATCGTGAGGGTGTGAGATTGCTGAGTCCCCCTGACTCACAGATACTTCCAAAACCAGTTTGCAGGTGCCGATGATACCGTGCAGGTGACGCAACCGAGCTCAAGGAGGAGCTCGATGAAGATCGTGTTCGTTAGGTTATTTCCTTTTCCAGTTGATCAGTAGTGGAGCCTAGTCGGGACGATCGGGGATCTGTGTAGCATTTGGGGTAGTCTTCTTTTATTTTGGTTCCGTAGTCGGACCTTGATTGTAATCTGGATGATGTAATGCTTTATTCATGTAATTGTGTGAAGTGGCGATTGAAAGCCAACTATGTATCTCTTTCCCTTTTCTATTACATGGGTTGTGTGAAGATTACCTCACTTGCGACATTGCTTTCAATGCGGTTTTGCCTCTAAGTCGTGCTTCGACACGTGGGAGATATAGCCGCATCGAGGGCGTGACAAGTTGGTATCAGAGCCTTCCCCGACCTTAGGAGCCCCCTGCTTGATCGAATCGCTGGCGTTGTTGAGTCTAGAAAAATGTTTTGAGTCATTTAGGATTATATATATCGGAGAGTAGGACTTCTTTTTACTCCTCAGTCCCTTCGTCGCTCTGGTGAGGCATCCTGATGTAGAATTTTGACTCTTCTCTTCTCAAATTTCACTAATTTTTTTTAGGATCACGCGGGTATCTTGGAATCGTTCTGATGGTTTTGTGACAAGAACATTGTTCTTGGTGCCTCCTGACATTTAGGGGTTGGGGCAGTGTCCCGGGGAGTTCAGCTCCGAGGTGTTGTCATCACAATTTTATCGTTGAGATTCTGGAATACCTGAGTTTCGCCGACATCGAAAATCTCTTTTATGCAGTTGTTGGTGAGATAACCTCGATGCCACCCAGTACTGGGGCGGGAGTTCGGGAGTATTGCCATAACTCATATAACGGATGCTTTTCGAAGGTTGAGGTAAACGATTTCCAAAGGTTTCTTGGTTATGTGTTGAAGGATGGATACAACTGGATGTAGGATTGTTAGTTTTGAGTGAGATACTATGCTTCCCCTGTATCCCCAACACCTGATTGCATAACTAGAAAGTTTCGGGAGTTTATAAGTGGGAATTCAAGTAGCTCTTAGGATATCTTTCCGACAGATGTATGATATGAAATTGGGGTTCAACGTCTAGTGGTCCGCCTATCCACGGTTGCTTTTACAGTGGTCCCGTTGTGTCTTAAAGAGTCCTTGGCTATGCCGACTCGGGGATGCTTCGTATGTCATGTGCACTGCCTCGTACATGATGGTACTATATGATCGAGCCCGTGTAGGCCCCACCGCGAAAACTTCGGACGAAATCTCTATCGTATGTTTGTTCCCGCTTATTCTGCAAGCCAATCCATTGTTTTGTTTTGAGTTGTGGTATTCGAGTTGCTTCAATGTCAAGTGTTGATTCCATACCTTCCCCAAATGGTGTTCTCATATTTCTATGTGAATATCAATCCTTCTCGATCATCGAGTTTGTCATTTCAATTTCTTTTCAACCGGTGTGCTTCTCTTCAAGTGGACCCGATCATTTCAACATCAGCAAGATCTATTAGTAGTTCTTCTCAACGGTGTTTGCTTCATCCGTTCCAAGTTTCCTTTATTTTCCCACCCACCCTCCCACCCTCTTTCTTCGAGGACTCAGATTTCTTAATCAAGTGTCCATTTTATTCTTGTGAAACATCTCAATTCTTTCCATCAATGTTCTTATCCGGTGATTTTCATGAAGATTCTAATGGAGCTTCAAGCTCTTCATTCTTCGTTCTTTTCCTTCTACGGTGGTTTCAAGTCAAGCTTTGTTGATGATACCTTTTTCCTCATTTCAATGCTTTCTCATGCCAGTGCAATTATTAATCGTTCACCTCTCGCTATTCATTTGTTCCGGAGTGCTAAAGATATCTCAGAAGATGCTAGAGTTTATTCTCATTCTTTCAAGATCTTTCGAGGATGTTACCTCACTCAAGCCATTTATTTCAACTGGTGGAATCTCTATTTTCAAGTAATCATTTCAACGGTGTATCTTTTGAGTGGGCCCTAACCCACAGGTCTTTTCCCAGGACCTTACGTGAATCTTCTAATTTTCTCGGAGTTATTTTCAAATTCATTTCAAAGTGTGACGTAAGAATGAATTTTCATCAGTCAGATGTGTTTCTCCAAGATCTCTCAATTTCTTTTCATCGTTGGATCAATCTCTTCGCTTTTGATTATTCCGGAGTGCCTCAATAATTCATGGTGGTGTTTCTCGTCGTAATTCTCAGGTTTTGAAGACTGAAGAAGATTTTCTCTCAATCTTGCTCCATTCTCTTCAAGATTCGTGATTCTAGCTTGCTGCCATCCTCTCATAATTATTTTTGATTGTGGGAATTCTTTTCACCCATCCGGAGCAATTCAGGAGTCTTTTCAGTTTGATTCTCCGGAGGCCATCATCTCATAATTATTCATTCTCAGCTTTCAGCTATCATTCTCCAAATCTTACCGGTGCATCATTCAAGTATTGCCTTATCAGCTCGTGATCTCTTCGTTCTGATGTATCTAAATTCTCTCAAGCATCTTCGTTCATTTGCTAATTCTTCCCGGTGTTTCGTTATCTTTTCTTCGTTATTTTTCAGTTCTTACGGTGGTTCATTCAAGATTTCGTTTCTCCTGGTATCATATCGATTCTTTCGTTGTTTTCAATCCTACTGGTGATTCATTGAAGGCCTGTTCAAGTTGGCGCTATATCTATCTTAATCATTTTTACGAGAATAAGTTGTATGCAATCCATTGCTTATCATCATTTTAATAGGTGAAGGATAAGCATAATGTAATTCTTATTCGTGTTTCATCGAGTGAATTCAATCCCTTATTCCGGAGGCTCATCAAATTCTCGTTTTCACTTGATTAGTCTTTCTTTTTCCAGAGTTCCAAGCTCTCGCATTATATTATCTCGGAGATCCATCTAAACCATTACAAGGTTTCACCTTGTGTTTTCAACTTCTCTTTCTTTTCGTTATCCTTTTGTTTAACGGAGTTCTTTATGGAGGCGCTACATGATGGTTCATAAAGTATTTAATTCCTTCTCCAAGTGTTCATTGAGGCTCTTTTCTAAGGAGCTCAAGCATTTCTTCATCTCGCATTCCGAAGTGCAATCCTTTCTACCGTATCATTGGATATGGTATTATGTCATTCTTGATAATTTGAGTTCATGTTTCAGGATTCACTTGTTGTTAAGAATGAGATAGTTAAACCCATAAATCTCTTCTAGCATGAGCTCTTCTCAATCCATCAATCTCTTCATTGGAGTTATCTTGGGTTATATTTCACCTAAAGCTTTCCCTAAGGATTGTTGCTTTTATGGTGCTTATAAATGATCCAAGTTCTTCATTTATCCTCCCGGTGATATAAGCTTCTCGTCTCCTTGTTGATATCAATCCAATCTATCGTTTTTGTTAGTGGCAGAATTTTCACCTCATATATTTTGAGATGTTTCTCCATAAGCCCACTACAAATTTGTTCTTTTGTTGTTGTTAATTCAACTACTCAATTCTAGCAATTGTTGTTAGCATGTTCTCCCAAGATCTTGTTTTCCCTCCGTTCATTCCATTTCCATTCTATTCTTTCATTCCGGAGGCATTGTGATGTTGCTCTCTTCAACCCATCTTCTTGTTTTGTCAGGATCGTGCTCTTTTCGTGCTTATCCATTTAACCAGAGTGTGTGCCCGCTGCTCAAGTTCTTCATTTTATCAAGCCTTGCATATCTTTCCAACCGGAGTGCTGTTCGAATTTGTTCTTCGTTGTTCCTTTACCTAACGGAGTGCTTTCAACTTCGCTCTTTCTCGTTGATTTCTTTCCTTCAATTTGTTCAACCTCTCAAGGCTCATGGTTTCACTCGTTTGTCAAAGAAGCAACTTAGCTTTACCTCTCCTATTTCTCTTCTGTTGTCCCTCCGGTGCCATTCTAGATCTCGGGACGAGATCCTCTCGTAGTGGTGGAGTGTTGTAACGCCCCGAGACTGTTGCGCCAGGTGTCCTCTAGTTATTCGCTGTTGTTGCCTTGTCATTGCTTGCGTGTCATGCATCTCATATCATGTCATCATGCGCATCGCATTTGCATACATGTTCGTCTCATGCATCCAAGCATTTTCCCCGTTGTCCGTTTTGCATTCCGGCGCTCCTATGTCCTTCGGTGTCCCTTTCTACCTCTTTTCGTGTGCGGGTGTTAAACGTTATCAGATTGGACCGAGACTTGTCGTGCGGCCTTGGTTTTACTACCGGTAGACCGCCTGTCAAGTTTCGTGCCATTTGGACTTCGTTTGATACTCCAACGGTTAACCGAGGGACCGAAAAGGCCTCGTGTGTGTTGCAGCCCAACACCCCTCCAAAGTGGCCGAAAACCCACCTAAACCCCCTCCATCATCTCGGTCGTTCGATCACGATCGCGTGGCCGAAAACCGCACCTCATTTCGACTCTCCTAGCTTCCTCTACCTATAAATCTAGCCTCTCCCCCGAAATTTCGGATCTCTTCCTCCCCAAAACCCTAAAATCCGCTCCTCCGTGCACCGGACGTGTCCGCCGCCGCCGGACAAAGCCGCCGCCGCCCCCGCGCCCAATCAGGGCGTGACACGTGTCCCGCGCCGGCCTCCCCCCGCCACGGCCCGTCCCGGCCCAGGGCGGGCCCTCTCCGCCGCCAACCGGGCCGCCACCTACCGCGCCGCCTCCACGCGCCCACGCCACCTGCGCATCGTCCCCGCCGCCGCCTTCTTCCGCGCCGTCCGGCGAACTCGTCGCCCGAGCTTGCGGGCGAGACGCCACGCTGCCACCTCGCCTCTCGCCGGCGCCGCCAAGTCCGCCGCCTCGCCGCCCTCCTCGTCGACCGGGCCCAAGTCCGGCGACGAGTCCGGCCGCCTCTTCCTCTCCGGCGAACAGGAGCTCCGACGGCGACGATCCTCGTCTTCCATGCAGCTACAGTAACCGGCCCGATCCAGATCCAGATTCAAAATTGGGTTGACTTTTCCCTCCAAACCCTATTTTTTATGCAATCTTCATCATGTCATAACTTCCTCATCGTTGCTCCATTTCGTGCATGTAGCATATCAAAATGTTCATCTTGATGAGTACATGATTTCATCTCATTGCATCATTTTCATTTGAGCTCATCTTGATGTCCGAAATGCTGTTGGAAGAGGGCTATGTGATGATAGTTTCAGATCTGTTTCAGCAAATGCACTTTTGTCATTTTTGCCATGATTAATGTGTGCATGCTATGATCCTGAGCACTACATGTGTTTTGTAATATGCCATGTCATCTTTACAGAAGTGTATGCCATGTGTTTTTGTGATGTTTGTGGTGACTAGCACAAGCATGCAAAGTAGCTTACTCAGGGACTTAGAATTTCACTAAGTCCTTGCCCTGTCATTATTTTTATGCCATATGTTCATGTTGTTTCCTAGTGATCCGTGCCTCTTTTGAGCATGATCAGTAAGGATGTTTTGTAGATATTGTGGTGCTCTATCCATCCATGTCTTTGTTTGCAATTATGGAGCACCCTAGCTTGAGTCAATCGAGCTCTATTTTTGCTATAAAATGTTCCTGGCAGATTGTTAACATGTTTAGCAATTTTGCCGAGCTTATTGTAGTTGATCCGTGCATGCTATGTTGTTGTTCTTGACATGTCTAGCTTCTATGCCATGTCTATTTGCTGGGTGTATGATTAGTTTATCATGCAATGCCTCGTAGTGAGTGCATCGAGCTCGTAAACATGCCTACTTGCTATCTGTTTTGCCATGCACCAGTTTTTCACAAAGTCTGAATCTGTTTTCGTTAATTGCTATGTTCACATGCTTGCAATTGTATTTTCTAATCCCTTTTGGCTCATGGTCAGTAAGGGACTTTTGTTATATGCTTTGAGTAGCTTCATGATATGCCTTGCTTTGCCATGATATGTTCCTGTAGTATGTAGTTATCGTGCTCTAAACATTGCTTCCTGATGTTAAATTCCTGACTTGTGTTATTTTCTCTAAGTCTGAAACCTGTTATCATTTGCACTTTTGCCATGCTTGTTTGAACCTGTTATTGAGTGAATTAGCCGTAGCTCAGTGTTCATCTTTTGTCAAGCATCATGAGTGGATCCCTGCCATATATTTTGTTGTCATGTTGGAGTGCTGTAGCATGTTGTTCTTGATGCATTTAGATGGCTACTTGCTGTTAATCGCGGACCGGTGCCATATTTGTTTTGCTTGCCATTTCCAAACCGTGCATCCGATTCCGGTGATCTTTATATCGATTTCAACCGAAATCACCTCCCCTTTCCAGTGGCACTCTTGGTTTTCCAAGTTGAGGCCAGGTTCAATCATTCCTTTCCAAATCATGCATATGCACCACATACCGCATCCCGCATATCATGCCATGTTCATGTGTTGGTTGTTTACTATGTTGTATGCTTCTTTTCGGTGTTGCTTCTTCGGGTTGGTTCTGGTAACGTCGCGTTTGTGAGGAACCGTTCCGGTAATGTCCGTTTGTGAGGAACTGTTTGACTACGTCCTATTAAACCGTTGTTTGGCTATGTTAACGCTTTGCTCAGCCCCTCTTATAGCGTTGTTAGTTGCAGGTGAAGATTGGAGTTTGTTCCTTGTTGGAACATGGATATTTGTTGGGATATCACAATATCTCTTATTTATATTAATGCATCTATATACTTGGTAAAGGGTGGAAGGCTCGGCATTATGCCTGGTGTTTTATTCCACTCTTGCCGCCCTAGTTTCTGTCATATCGGTGTTATGTTCCCGGATTTTGCGTTCCTTACACAGTTGGGTTATAATGGGAACCCCTTGACAGTTCACCTTGAATAAAACTCCTCCAGCAAGGCCCAACCTTGGTTTTACCATTCGCCACCTAGCCTCTTTTTCCCTTGGGTAAGGCCAACCCAAGGGTCATCTTTATTTTAACCCCCCCCCCCCCGGGCCAGTGCTTGTCTAAGTGTTGGTCCAAACTGAGCGATGTCCGGTGGCTACCAGGGGCAACTCTGGGCTGGCCTACCCGACGTCTTGCTCATCCGGTGTGCCCTGAGAACGAGATATGTGCAGCTCCTATCGGGATTTGTCGGCACATCTGGGTGGTCTTGCTGGACTTGTTTTACCATTGTCGAGGATGTATTGTAACCGGGATGTCGAGTCTGATCGAATTGTCTTGGGAGAAGGAATATCCTTCGTTGACCATGAGAGCTTATGCTGGGCTAAGTTGGGACACCCCTGCAGGGATTGAACTTTTGAAAGTCGTGCCCGCGGTTATGGGCAGATGGGAATTTGTTAATATCCGGTTGTAGAAAACCTGAAACTTTAACTTAATTAAAATGCATCAACCGCGTGTGTTACCGTGACGGTCTCTTCTCGGCAGGATCCGGGAAGTGAACACGGTGTTGGAGTTATGCTTGACGTAGGTTGTTCTAGGATCACTTCTTGATCATAGATTTCTCGAACGTGCTTTGCCTTCTCTTCTCGCTCTCTTTTGCGTATGTTAGCCACCATATATGCTAGTCGCTTGCTGCAGCTCCACCTCATACCTTTTACCCTTCCTATAAGCTTAAATAGTCTTGATCACGAGGGTGTGAGATTGCTGAGTCCCCCTGACTCACAGATACTTCCAAAACCAGTTTGCAGGTGCCGATGATACCGTGCAGGTGACGCAACCGAGCTCAAGGAGGAGCTCGATGAAGATCGTGTTCGTTAGGTTATTTCCTTTTCCAGTTGATCAGTAGTGGAGCCCAGTCGGGGCGATCGGGGATCTGTGTAGCATTTGGGGTAGTCTTCTTTTATTTTGGTTCCGTAGTCGGAGCTTGATTGTAATCTAGATGATGTAATGCTTTATTCATGTAATTGTGTGAAGTGGAGATTGAAAGCCAACTATGTATCTCTTTCCCTTTTGTATTACATGGGTTGTGTGAAGATTACCTCACTTGCGACATTGCTTTTAATGCGGTTATGCCTCTAAGTCGTGCTTCGACACGTGGGAGATATAGCCGCATCGAGGGCGTGACAAGTTGGTATCAGAGCCTTCCCGACCTTAGGAGCCCCCTGCTTGATCGAATCGCTGGCGTTGTTGAGTCTAGAAAAATGTTTTGAGTCATTTAGGATTATATATATCGGAGAGTAGGACTTCTTTTTACTCCTCAGTCCCTTCGTCGCTCTGGTGAGGCATCCTGACGTAGAATTTTAACTCTTCTCAAATGTCACTAAAAAAATTTTAGGATCACGCGGGTATCTTGGAATTGTTCCGATGGTTTTGTGACGAGAACATTGTTCTTGGTGCCTCCTGACATTTAGGGGTTGTGGAAGTGTCCTGGGGAGTTGATCTCTGAGGTGTTGTCGTCACAATTTTATCGTTGAGATTCTGGAATACCTGAGTTTTGCCGACATCGAAAATCTCTTTTATGCAGTTGTTGGTGAGATAACTTCGACGCCACCCATTACTAGGGCGGGAGTTCGGGAGTATTGCCATAACTCATATAACGGATGCTTTTCGAAGGTTGAGGTAAACGATTTCTGAAGGTTTCTTGGTTTATGTGTTGAAGGATGGATACAGCTGGATGTAAGATTGTTAGTTTTGGGTGAGATATTATGCTTCCCCTATATCCCCAACACCTGATTGCATAACTAGAAAGTTTCGGGAGTTTATAAGTGGAAATTCAAGTAGCTCTTAGGATATCTTTCCGACAGATGTATGATATGAAATTGGGGTTCGACGTCTAGTGGTCCGCCTATCTACGGTTGGTTTACAGTGGTCTCGTTGTGTCTTAAAGAGTCCTTGGCTATGCCGACTCGGGGATGCTTCGTATGTCATGTGCACTGCCTTGTACATGATGGTATTGTACGATCGAGCCCGTGTAGGCCCCACCACGAAAACTTCAGACGAAATCTCTATCATATGTTTGTTCCGGCTTATTCTACAAGCCAATCCTTTGTTTTGTTTTGAGTTGTGGTATTCGAGTTGCTTCAATGTCAAGTGTTGATTCCATACCTTCCCCAAATGGTGTTCTCATATTTCTACGTGAATATCAATCCTTCTCAATCATCGAGTTTGTCATTTCAATTTCTTTTCAACCAGTGTGCTTCTCTTCAAGTGGACCCGATCATTTCAACATCAGCAAGATCTATTACTAGTTCTTCTCAACGGTGTTTGCTTCATCCGTTCCAAGTTTCCTTTATTTTCCCACCCTCCCACCCTCTTTCTTTGAGGACTCAGATTTCTTAATCAAGTATCCATTTTATTCTTGTGAAACATCTCAATTCTTTCCGTCAATGTTCTTATCCGGTGATTTTCATGAAGATTCTAATGGAGCTTCAACCTCTTCATTCTTCGTTCTTTTCCTTCTATGGTGGCTTCAAGTAAAGCTTTGTTGATGATACATTTTTCCTCATTTCAATGCTTTCTCATGCCGGTGCAATTATTAATCGTTCACCTCTCGCTATTCATTTGTTCCGGAGTGCTAAAGATATCTCAGAAGATGCTAGAGTTTATTCTCATTCTTTCAAGATCTTTCGAGGATGTTACCTCACTCAAGCCATTTATTTCAACCGGTGGAATCTCTCTTTTCAAGTAATCATTTCAACAGTGTATCTTTTGAGTGGGCCCTAACCCACAGGTCTTTTCCCAGGATCTTACCTGACTCTTCTAATTTTCCCAAAGTTATTTTCAAATTCATTTCAAAGTGTGATGTAACAATGAATTTTCATCAGTCAGATGTGTTTCTCCAAGATCTCTCAATTTCTTTTCATCGTTGGATCAATCTCTTCGCTTTTGATTATTCCGGAGTGCCTCAATAATTCATGGTGGTGTTCAAGAGGTAGCAAGAAGGATTTCTGGCGTCATTGCCGGGGAGATTCGTGCCAAGTCAAGTCAAGATTTGACTCCCATAATGAGTCATTTCTGGCGCCATTACCAAGTCAAAATATACCAAGTACCCATCACAAACTGTTATACCTTGCATTACATTATTTGCCATTTGCCTCTCATTTGCCTCTCCCCCACTTCACCCTTGCCATTTTATTCGCCCTCTTTTCCTCTCTCCCTCCTTTTTCCGCTCTCTTTTCTTTCGCCATGTCGGAATCAAAAAGGGTTGTGGATTCTCTCCCTAGTTTTAGTACTTTTGACAATCCTTTTGTTCTCTCTAAACTCATAAAAATGATGCTATGGAAAGACCTACCGAAGTCATCAATGAGAATCTTAATAATTTTGACGAAGATGATTCCAGAATTTTTTGTTATTTACTCAATGAATCTTTAAAAGATGCTTCGGATAGACTATTAAGGATCCGGGCAAGCTATGTACCCCAATACCAAATTGAAATTTACTTAAACAGCTTTTATGTTGCCCTACCTTCTTCGTTTAAGCATGTCCTAGATTCTATTTTTGAAGAAGGTTTTCTTGAAGGGTATGCCATAGATACTTATGAAAAGATGAAAACCATATTTGGGCACCCCATGAATGAGATGGTTGAATCCACATCTCTTTTGGTCTCCTACCAAAACGAATCTATCAAAGAGATGAAAGCTAGCTTAGATGCAAATTTCCGTAAAATGCTTAATCTTTATTGTACCATTAACAACCATGTGCTTTATCAAAATAGAAAGATTATAGATAATAAGTTTGCTCTTTTCTTCCCTAAAACCAAAGATGACAATACCTAGATCTATCTTCGCTTTTATGCCTAGCTAGGAGCGTTAAACGATAGCGCTTGTTGGGAGGCAACCCAATTTTACATTTATCCCTTGCTTTTTCCTCCTGTTTCGTAATAAATAATTTATCTAGACTCTGTTTTGGTTGTGTTTTTTGTGTTTTATTAGTGTTTGTGCCAAGTAGAACCGTTGGGAAGACTTGGGGAAAGTCTTTTTGATCTTGCTGTAAAAAACAGAAATGTTAGCACTCACGAGAATTGCTGGAATTTTTATTTGGAAGGTGCTACTTAGTTAATTATTTTTGAAGATGATTAACAGATAAATTCCTCAAGTCCAGCAATTTATTTTATAATTTTTGGGGTTCCAGAACTTGCGTTAGCTACAGATTACTACAGACTGTTCTGTTTTTGACAGATTCTGTTTTTCTTGTGTTGTTTGCTTATTTGGATGAATCTATGGCTAGTAAAAGAGTTTATAAACCATAGAGAAGTTGGAATACAGTAGGTTTAACACCAATATAAATAAATAATGAGTTCATTACATACCTTGAAGTGGTTTTTTGTTTTCTTTCGCTAACGGAGCTCACGAGATTTTCTATTTTGAGTTTTGTGTTGTGAAGTTTTCAAGTTTTCGGTAAAGATTTGATGGATTATGGAACAAAGAGTGGAAAGAGCCTAAGATTGGGGATGCCCATGGCACCCCAAGGTAAAATTCAAGGTCACCAAAAATCCTAAGCTTGGGGATGCCCTGGATGGCATCCCCTCTTTCATCTTCGTCTATGAGTAACTTTACTTGGAGCTATATTTTTATTCACCACATGACATGTGTTTTGCTTAGAGCGTCTTGTATGATTTGAGTCTTCGCTTTTTATTTTACCACAATCATCCTTACTATACACACCTTTTGAGAGAGAGACACATGATTTGAAATTTATTAGAATACTCTATGTGTTTCACTTATATCTTTTCAGCTATATAGTTTTTGCTCTAGTGCTTCACTTATATCCTTTAGAGCACGATGGTGGATTTGTTTTATAGAAACTATTGTTCTCTCATGCTTCACTTATATTATTTTGAGAGTCCTTTAGAACAACATGGAGATAATAAAAACTTTCATGTAAGTACATTGAATACTATGAGAAGTTTTATACTTGATAATTGTTTTGAGATATGGAGATGGTGATATTAGAGTCATGCTAGTTGAGTAGTTGTGAATTTGAGAAATACTTGTGTTCAAGTTTGTGATTCCCGTAGCATGCACGTATGGTGAACCATTATGTGATGAAGTCGGAGCATGATTTATTTATTGACTGTCTTCCTTATGAGTGGCGGTCGGGGACGAGCGATGGTCTTTTCCTACCAATCTATCCCCCTAGGTGCATGCGCGTAATACTTTGCTTTGATAACTTGTAGAGTTTTGCAATAAGTATGTGAGTTCTTTATGACTAATGTTGAGTCCATGGATTATACGCACTCTCACCCTTCCACCATTGCTAGCCTCTCTAGTATCGCGCAACTTTCACCGGTACCATAAACCCACCATATACCTTCCTCAAAACAGCCATCATACCTACCTATTATGGCATTTCCATAGCCATTCCGAGATATATTGCCATGCAACTTTCCACCGTTCCATTCATTATGACACGTATCATCATTGTCATATTGCTTTGCATGATCATGTAGTTGACATCGTATTTGTGGCAAAGCCACCGTTCATAATTTTTTCATACATGTCACTCATGCATCATTCCACGTCCCGGTACACCGCCAGAGGCATTCACATAGAGCCATATTTTGTTCTAAGTATTGAGTTGCAATTATTGAGTTGTAAGTAAATAAAGTGTCATGATCATCATTATTAGAGCATTGTCCCAGTGAGGAAAGGATGATGGAGACTATGATTCCCCCACAAGTCGGGATGAGACTACGGATGAAAAAAGAGAGAAAAAGAGGCCAAAAGAAAAAAGAAAGAAGGCCCAAATAAAAAAATGAGAGAAAAAGAGAGAAGGGATAATGTTACTATCCTTTTTCCACACTTGTGCTTCAAAGTAGCACCATGTTCTTCATATTGAGAGTCTCCTATGATATCACTTTCATATACTGGTGGGAATTTTTCGTTATAGAACTTGGCTTGTATATTCCAATGATGGGCTTCCTCAAAATGCCCTAGGTCTTCGTGAGCAAGCAAGTTGGATGCACACCCACTTAGTTTCTTTGTTGAGCTTTCATACACTTATAGCTCTAGTGCATCCGTTGCATGGCAATCCCTACTCACTTACATTGATTTCTATTGATGGGCATCTCCATAGCCCGTTGATACGCCTAGTTGATGTGAGACTATCTTCTCCTTTTTATCTTCTCCACAACCACCATTATATTCCACCATAGTGCTATATCCATGGCTCACGCTCATATATTGCGTGAAAATTGAAAAAGTTTGAGAACATCAAAAGTATGAAACAATTGCTTGGCTTGTCATCGGGGTTGTGCATGATTCAAATATTTTGTGTGGTGAAGATAGAGCATAGCCAGACTATATGATTTTGTAGGGATAACTTTCTACGGCCATGTTATTTTTAGAAGACATAATTGCTTAGTTAGTATGCTTGAAGTATTATTATTTTTATGTCAATATTAAACTTTTATCTTGAATCTTATGGATCTGAATATTCATGCCACAATAAAGAAAAAATACATTGAGAAATATGTTAGAAAGCATTCCACACCAAAAAATCTTCTTTTATCATTTACCTACTCGAGGACGAGCAGGAATTAAGCTTGGGGATGCTTGATACGTCTCCAACGTATCTATAACTTTTGATTGCTCCATGCTATTACATTATCTATTTTGGATGTGAATGGGCTTTATGTTACACTTTTATACCATTTTTTGGGACTAACCTACTAACCAGAGGCCCAGCCCAAATTGCTATTTTTTGCCTATTTTAGGGTTTCGAAGAAAAGGAACATCAAACGGAGGCCAAACGGAATGAAACCTTCAGGAACGTGATTTTATCAACAAACGTGATCCAGGAGACTTAGAGTGGCCGTCAAGAAACAAGGGAGGAAGGCACGAGGCAGGGGGGCGCGCCTACCCCCCTAGGTGCGCCCTCCACCCTCATGGGCCCTCCGTTGCTCCACCGACGTACTTCTTCCTCCTATATATATCCACATACACCCAAACATCCAGGAGCACCACGAAAACCTAATTCCACCACCGCAACCTTCTATACCCGGGAGATCTCATCTCGGGGCCTTTTCTGGAGCACCACCGGAGGGGGCATTGATCACGGAGGGCCTCTACATCAACTCCATGGCCTCTCCGGTGATGTGTGAGTAGTTTACTTCAGATCTACGGGTCCATAGTTATTAGCTAGATGGCTTCTTCTCTCTCTCTCTTTGGATCTCAATACAAAGTTGTCCTCGATTTTCTTGGAGATCTATTCGATGTAATCTTCTTTTGCGGTGTGTTTGTCAAGATCCGATGAATTGTTGGTTTATGATCCAGATTATCTATGAACAATATTTGATTCTCCTCTGAATTCTTTTAGGTATGATTGTTTTATCTTTGCAAGTCTCTTCTAATTATTAGTTTGGTTTGGCCTACTAGATTGATCTTTCTTGCAATGGGAGAAGTGCTTAGCTTTGGGTTCAATCATGCGGTGTTCGATCCAAGTGACAGAAAGGGAACCGATACGTATTGTATTGTTGCCATCGAGGATAAAAAGATGGGGTTTATATCATACTGCAAGAGTTTATCCCTCTACATCATGTCATCTTCCCTAAAGCATTACTCTGTTCTCTTGAACTTAATACTCTAGATGCATGCTGGATAGCGGTCGATGTGTGGAGTAATAGTAGTAGATGCAGGCAGGAGTCGGTGTACTTGTCTCGGACGTGATGCCTATATACATGATCATACCTAGATATTCTCATAACTATGCTCAATTCTATCGATTGCTCGACAATAATTCGTTTACCCACCATAATACTTATGCTCTTGAGAGAAGCCACTAGTGAAACCTATGCCCCCCGGGACTATCTTCCATCATATTAATCTTCCAATATTAGTTATTTCCTTTGCCGTTTATTTTACTTTGCATCTTTATTTCTCTTTATCATAAAAATACAAAAAATATTATCTTATCATATCTATCAGATCTCACTCTCGTAAGTGACCGAGAAGGGCTTGACAACCCCTTTATCGCGTTGGTTGCGAGGTTCTTATTTGTTTGTGTAGGTGTGTGGGACTTGAGCGTGATCTCCTACTGGATTGATACCTTGGTTCTCAAAAACTGAGGGAAATACTTACGCTGCTTTACTGCATCACCCTTTCCTCTTCAAGGGAAAACCAACGCAGTGCTCAAGAGGTAGCAAGGACCTGGCCCTCTTCACCCTCTGGGCCAGTGTCTCCGCATCCCTGCCAAGATGAAGACAAGTCAAGAAAAGAAGCACGGTCCGGAGGGACGGAGATGACAAAAGTCGAGGCACTTACTCATCCTCCGCTTCTTCTTCCGCTGCCTTCCTCTTACTCCTCGGGCTAAGAGACCTGAGGTCTAAGAAGACCTCCGTGTCGTCACCTGCAGGAGGAGGGGAAGCAGGTGGAGTTGGGTAACACTTGGACGAAGAAGAGGCAGATGCTTTCTTCTTCGCCACCGCAGCCTTCACCAATTTCTTTGCCGCCGCGGCCCTCGTTTGCCGCGCGGACGTCTCGTGGGCATGCCAGGGTTGCACGGCCCTGCCGGGCCGAACCGGTTCGCCGGAGCTGGCCCGCCGCAGGACTCGCCCTTTCCCCGCGGATGGGGGCTCGACAACTTCAGCATCCTCCTCGGATGGCTCGTCGTCGTCTTCAATAAGAGGGGTCCCGGTGCCGGCGCTGCCGGCCTCCCCAGCGGACTCCGCCCACTGGGCGAGCTCCCTCTCCTTTGCGGCCGCTGCGGATTTGTCCTCCACGCCGCCGACGCTGCCGGCCTCCTTGGCAAGCTCCGCCTCCGCTGCCCTGGCGGCGATGTAGTCCAGCTCCGCCTGGGTGGTGTCCTGGATGAGCCGCGGCTCGTCGCGGATGTACTTCTCCTCCAGGGTGTCAAGAAACTCCTGCACTTGATCCTCCGGCGGCTCGGCCCAATTTGGGATGAGGCCGTGCACGTTGAACTCCGGCATCATGGCGATGATGTCGCTTCGGCGTGAGTTATTGCTCAGCAAGACCACCCCCGCCGGCAACCCAAACAAGGGCCCCTTGGTGACCTTGCCAGCCTTCGCGGCCTTGCCGGACCTCTCGGCCTTGCCGTCGCGGTTCATGTCAAGCTGGAAGAGCCGCTGGCAGAAGTGAGCATGCGCCAACACGGTGAAGTTGTGGTTCAGGCCAGGGCGGAGTCGCATGATGTCCACCACGTTCGTGAAGAGCCAGGCCGGACTCCCCTTGTTATGCAGCGGAGCAATTCGGCGGCGGATGAAATCCGCCCCGATCATCTCAAGGGTGAGCCCGGCCTCGGTGAGGCGAAGAATCCTGGTGGTGGCGACCGTGAGCTTCGCATTGTCGGCATCGACATTGCTCTAGTCGTTTCCGTGAACCGGTGGCGCCTGGCGAACCCGGCAGAATTCTTGTGGATCCTCCTCCTCAATCCAGCACCACCGGCCCCGCCACTCCTCCCACCTCTCCTTCTGAGCGCCCTCCGGGCATGTCCCCTTAGACCTCGGGATCCAGGCGACACAACTGGAAATGGTGCCTCCCTTTTGGATCCGAGGAAAGAAGTAGTGGCGGAAGAGCGCCGTGTTGGGATGCACTCCGGCGAAGCCCTCACAGAGATGGGCGAAAAGAGCCATGCACGCCACGGGATTTGAGGTGAAATCCAGGAGGTGAAAGCCAAAGGTATGCATGATGTCATTGAAGAAATCGGAGAAGGGGGGCAGAGGCCGTAGGAAAAGTAATCGACGAAGAACGGATACCGACTCGGGGCGGCTTCGCCGCAATTGGCGGGGATGACACGCGTGGCAGGATGCCCCGTCGTTTCTCCCCCCGTCTTGACCCCCCACAGCATTCTGAAGTTGTCCCGGAGGTGGGCCGCGTCGACCGTCGACGGATAGTAGGCGAGCTGCATCCGCCGCGCCGCTAACTCATTCTCTGGCGGCTCCGCCCCTTGGCATCCTGGGCCGCTCCCTTGCCCTTGCCAGTCTTGGGTGCCATGGCGGCTGCGAAAGGTGAAAGGGAAAGGGCAGAGAAAATGCGGCGACGGTGAGCGAGAGCAGGGGCTTGATGAGGAAGAAGGAAGGGACGGCGGTTCCGAGATTGGGGAAGACACAGGGGGTAAATGAGCAGCGCGCCCGCGATCGATCCTTTTTACGGGGAAGGCGCGGGCCGCCTCTTTACCACGATGTGACACATGCATGCGGAAATCGCCCCACGCATGACCCCCACGTCACGCACGACCCTCCACGTCGCGCATTCAACACAGGTCATGGGGAAGCGCAGCGGATGAGAAGTTACTGCGGTAAAATCCGCCCACCTGCCCGCGCACCGTTCTGGGCCTAGCCCAACAATGCGGCGCGCTTATGTGTGGCCCGGGGGCTCCTGTCGGTGTACAAAAGTAGGGGCTCTTCTTTTGACCCCTTTACTTGTGCACGGGCAGTCAGAGCCGCGCGCCACAGCCACACTTAGCAGGGCATAGGAGGGAAGTCGGAGAGAAGCCGAAGCACGAGACAACCAAGGCAACACCAAGACCAAAAGCGCATGAGAGCAAGAGGGCGAGGTGTACTCCCTCGGCAAGATCCTTGCTGAGACAGCCTCCGCAGCCCCGGCAAGAGCCTTGCCGGGGCAACTTTCCCGATGCCAGCTGAGCAAGCCACTCTTGAGCCCACAGGCTCCAACCCAACCAACTACATTGGAACCAAGGCTCGGGAGGCGCATCTGTGGTGGCATGCAAATCTTCGTCAAGATCATAAACATGTGAGATCAGATGAGGACCAGAAGACGGTGACCCTCGGCGGGATCCTAGCCGAGGGAATCCACAAGGCCCCCGGCAAGACCCTTGCCGGGAACGACTACAACGCCACGGCAATACCCTTGCCGGGCCCCGGCAAGGCCCTTGCCGAGGGCATCAGTAGGGCCACTGCCAGGCCCGTGCCAGCCAAGACTCCACCACCGTCCCCAAGCAGCTGCTAGCTCAACCAGCTGGGTAGGCACCTGCGTGGCGACGAGCGGCCTCTACACAAACTTGGCAAGCACCTGCGTGGCGGCATGCGGCCCTTCATGAAGGCTCCAGCATCGCGCCAGCCTAGCAGCCAGCCAATGTGGCGCTACGACGCCTCGTCAGCTCGGACGCATGTCGAAGCCAGGCGTGGCGGCAACAGGTGGGACATGCTTCCTTACCACCCCCGATAAAGTGAGAGGGGCACGTCGGCAGCGCATTAAATGCGTTTGTCCGATGAGGCCAGAGGATAGACTCATCCACTGTAGACCTTTCCACCTCCTGTGTGCCACTGTGGCAACCCCTTTTCGCCTATAAAAGGAGGCCCGAGGCGTCCAGGAGAGGGATTCAGCTCTTTTGGGCAAGTTGCACCCCGTAGCTAGCCCATGAACACAAGAACACTCAAATACATCCACCAAAGCAGGACTAGGGTATTACGCATCTTCGCGGCCCGAACCTGGGTAAACGATCCGTGTGCTTCCTGTCAGACCCGCTCTTTGCACAACCTTGCGCTCGCCAACCGTAGAAGGGATCCCAGTGATCCCATAGGTGTCATTTCCACCGACTAATAGTAATAAAAGTGACGTGACATCGTTTATAGGGAATTACTATAGCTTAATTATCCATGCGTCACAATTCTCCTCCACTACAAGAAATCTCGTCCCGAGATTTTAAGAGGCGGAGTAAGGGGAAAGATCTGGTTACTAAATTCTAACGATTCTTCTCGGTCTTAGCTGCTCTTCTCGAAGAGGTCGATCCATTACATCGATGTCTTCATTTCTCTGCTTCGGGTCATCATGATGAAGTGATCGTCCTTCCTTCGGGATCTTCATCGTAATTACGAAAAAGATAAGGGGTAGCTTCAAAAGGACAGACCTCTACAAGGTTGCTTATCTGGTAGATAATATTAGGGAAAGTGGCGGAAAGTAACTCTCGAGTTGAAACTTAAGAAATTGTTGAGAGCAAAGTAAGAAGGTGCACAATAGAAGTTTCAAGCGCATAGGCAATCGCTCGTTGCCTGATACGAAATATGAAAGGGGTTCAGAGCAATGGGAATAAGTATTGCATCTGATACCAGAATAGATTACTAGGCATGTGGCCCATGAATTACATACGAAGTCAAGCTCGAGGAATAACTTTGGCAATAGGGTCTACAGGAGAGTTAGGTTTCGATCCAGTGGAACTATGGGTTATGGGCCCACCATGTGGGTTAAAAGTAGATAGGGGACTGACATCTTGCACGGTCATGATAGCAAGGCATGTGAGAGGATAGCCTGCCAGTTATGTTGGCAACAACATGGGTACCAAGGGCGAGGGACGAAGAGAACCATTTTCCTGCTCGTTGAACGAGGCCGACCAATAGGCAAGGTTCTCGTCTATCGGTGGCTACCAGAATGTCATCAACAATAGTAACAGGGTCTTATTGACAGATTAGTACACCAAGGTGTTTACTTAAGCAGTGAATTATTACTGCTTAGATCATATTGAACACAAGAAAGATTAAACAAAATAATGGAAAGGAAAAGGTGATCATTAGATTAAATAGAACAATGTAAAGGAAAATGTGTTTAAACACATATTTCAGGGGTATATCCTTCCCAAGGGCAAGCAGAGCATGATATCCATGACGGGATATAACATAAAAATCCCTTTAGGAAAGGGGAGAGAAATTTCATGCCATTACCGAAACAATGGTGTTTGGATAATTGATAAAGAAAATTTAGCATGGTGCTTCAAATGTTCTTATTGAAATTCGGTGTACCACAAACATGCTTCGAAATAGCATTGACATGGTCTTCAAGCAAAGGTTAGACTTCGGATACACGAAGGATCCATCAGGAATAATTTGTAGAATAAGTTTTACAATTTCCTCATGGAAGAATGGATATCCTTGCTAAAAAGGAAATTATAACAATATGTCCTTCGGTCAGGTGTGCTAGGCATGACATCACATTACCGAGTCATATAAAGACCAATGTTATAACTCTTGGAAATATGTTCCAACCATCATATCTGACCGAGGTTCAGATCCGATTGGTCTCAGGATACCTCCGACTTCGGATACCTGAGAAGAAAAGGTGCAACACAAATTGACGAGATGACAAGGTAAGATTCTTGGGAAATGAACTATGGGAGCGAGTTCCAAAACAAGAGTTCATCATTAAACCAAGGAGAGGATGGGTAGGTGGCTGATGGACTCAACGACAATTCCTCGAGATTTCCAAAAGATGGATTTCCACAACTATGTGAACAAGGAGATAACATTTGTCAGATCAGATGACATAATGAGGTATGATCGAGGAAAACACACACAATTAAACATTGGTTGAAACGTGCACCCGAAATATGGGGTTAGGTTGCATGATCAATGTTAGAATGGTGATTCACTAACCAATTGTCTAAGAATGAATTATCGACCATTAACTTCAAAGCAATAGGGTTGCTAGAAGTAATGAAGTCACACATCAGAGCTCACTTGTGTGTATTCTGGTTAGAAACAACACGGGGAACAAAAAGAATGGTGATGGTGAGAAGTATTGCTTGTATCAAGAATTCTTAAGAGGTGGTGAAATTTTCACAACATTCTTGATATATGAGATGGTAATACCCCAAGGTAGTACATAAAATAAGCTAGATAGCCAGGAACTCAAGGTACAACCATAACATGAACAAGTTTGTATTGGAAAGAGGGCAAGGAAGTAGTCGATGACATCACAAATTACTAAGGGACAAGGATGGTAATCCCCATTAGGAATTCGATTGATATCCTGGAAGGAGTCAAAATGTTGATGATGATTACGACAATTCTTGTCGAGAGGCCCCACGAAGAAGTAATCAGACAATGACTGCATCCAACAAAAGGACTGATGAAGTGAATGATTATTGGAACCACAGATACGACACAAACTCGGAGTCATGTTTGTTGTTCGAGGTGAAATGATAATATGAGGAAATCGACGAAAGCTTTGCTCATTGTCAAAATTTGTGCTCCGAGAGTAAGGGCCAGGTAGCACAGTTAACAATTAGCACAATAATGAAATAGTCAATCAGGTTAGGAATGATGTGATGGAGTATTAGACTTCTCAACAATAAAGTACTAGGAGTACTGAATCATAGTGTTGATTCGATTCACTAATCGGTGTTTTCGAGTGTTGGACAACGCATACCATCGGAGTGACTAAAATGGTGATAGTAATATTCTATCAGAATTAATAAGAGATAGTGCAATGGCACGATATCCTCGAGATAACAGGGGAAGTACTCAAGGTAGATCATAATAGAGGTTGGGCAGGCATATTGATCTGTAGAAGACAAGTGCTTTAACTTGTCTGAGAAATGGGGTCAAAGATGAACAATCATGGTCGGAACCACGGTTGCAAAGGATCAATTCACAGATACCAGATGATATTTATCAAGGAAATAGTTATTATTACAAGAAGCTTCCATGATAAGATATACATCGTGTCCATGGGCATGAACACAAAGTTCAAGGTCGACTCCCACTTCTCCAATGCATGACCTAACATCCACTTCTCGTCCTAGAAGAAGTCGTATGGTAGAAAATTATCTAGTAAAACACAATAAGGGTATGACTTGTGAAAACCTTCGGGTTCATACAGTTTTTAGGGAAGGTATAGGTTCAACCCATCGGGGCATCTTAGGAGCATAAACCAAAAATTTCAAGAATAAACAACACAAGCTCGATAGTAGAGCATGCTTGAGAAAGCAGAGGATAGAATTTACCAAAGGCATTATGTATCCGAGGAAAGGCTCACAAGCTTATTGAATACGAAGGACGATGCCACATAAAATCCAACAAAGGATCTGGTGGTCCACAAGGGATCTGATGTGAGCATCGGTACTCAACCAGAGGAAGAAAGAATGCAGGGAGATCAGATTATAGAAACAAATGACTAACTCAAAGCTCAAGTGCAAAGGAATTATGATTTCCAAATCAAGGGATCAGAAGCAAACACTCTAATTAAGGATGTATAAGTTGAATAGCCTTAGGGGTACAATGGTGGCAATATGATTGGTCGAGATCTAACTCATGTTTAAAATGCGTCTTAGCCAGAAGGATGAACTCTATGATCTGACTGAGAGTTGCATGCATTCGCAACACATTGAATCAATGGACTCCAAATGTTAATTACAAAGGATGACAATAAGATTACCAGACTTATGGGATTAATCCTAATGCAAGAAAGCAAGAATTTCAAGAGCAATAGGTTGTTGAGGATTTTCGAAAGATCGAATGGTATTTTGAAATCTTATGTGAAATACATTAATTAGCTGGGGATGAGCTGATATTCGATAAGTGGAACGAATTATCCATAGGGGTATTCAGGTGGCAAAGAACTGCAAGGCAGTAGGCACAAAGTATTCTCGGAACAATAGAGAGAATTTCGGTGTATCTTGTAATAACAAGATCAACTAGGATGAATGTATGAACGACAAATGTAGGTAGTTATCTATAAGGATACATCGTTGGTAGGGAATTGTAAAAGCGATGGCACCTAGTCTCGACAGAATATCATAGACTGTCTTCGGAATCTTCTGGTGAAGCAAGCGATCGTTTGGACCGAGGGGCTCTCCGGGAGAAAGTATTTATGCGAACCTAGAGTTAGAGTTAGCAAATCATTTAACTCGAATAGGAGAGAGATCAGAGTCCCAGAGTATATACGAGGAGTAAAAGATCCTAATACCACCCAATGGCTACGTGGGCCTGTATGACACACAACCATGTTAGTAAAAAGTTTTGGAATGACTAGACTCAACTTCGGCCAAGGAGTTTGGAAGGGGGATTCCTACATGCAGTCGGCTCTGATACCAACTTGTGATGCCCCCGATTTGACCGTACACTAATCATACTCGCAAACGTGTACAATTAAGATCAAGGACTCACGGGAAGATATCACAACACAACTCTAGACACAGATTAAAATAATACAAGCTTTATATTACAAGCCAGGGCCTCGAGGGCTCGAATACAAGAGCTCGATCATAGACGAGTCAGCGGAAGCAACAATATCTGAGTACCGACATAAGTTAAACAAGTTTGCCTTGAGAAGGCTAGCACAAAAGTAGCAACGATCAAAAAGGCAAGGCCTCCTGCCTGGGACCTCCTAACTACTCCTTGAAGCCGAACTCCACGTAGAATCATCCTCGGGATCCTCTGGCTCCTGGACTCCAACATCTGGTCACAACAACCAGGTATAGAAAGTGGCAAAAGGGGGGAGCAAAGAAACCATGAGTACTCATCCAAAGTACTCGCAAGCAGGGAACTACACTACACATGCATTGGTAACAATGAAAGGGGTAGTATATGTGGACTAAACTACAGAATGCCAGGATAAGAGGGGGATAGCTAGTCCTATCGAAGACTACGCTTCTGGCAGCCTCCATCTTGAAGCAGTAGAAGAGAGTAGATGGTAAGTTAACCAAGTATCATCGCATAACATAATCCTACCCGGCGATCCTCTCCTCGTCGCCCTGTGAGAGAGCGATCACCGGGTTGTATCTGGAACTTGGAAGGGTGTGTTTTATTAAGTATCCGGTTCTAGTTGTCATAAGGCCAAGGTACAACTCTGGGTCGTCCTTTTACCGAGGGATACGGCTGTTCGAATAGATAAATTTCCCTGCAGGGGTGCACCACATTACCCAACACGCTCGATCCCCTTTGGCCGGACACACTTTACTGGTTCATGCCCGGCCTCGGAAGATCAATAGGTCGTAGCCCTATCTAGGCACAATAGAGAGGTCAACACGCCGGTCTAAATCCTATGGCGCAGGGGTCTGGGCCCATAGCCCATTGCTCACCTGCATGTTGCGAACGCAGCCGGAAGCAGACCTAGCGTCCCTAATACAAGAGCAGGCATTCCAGTCCAATCCGGCATGCGCCGCTCAGTCGCTGACGTCAAGAAGGCTTCGACTGATACCACGACGTCGAGTGCCCATAATTGTTCCCGCGTAGTTGGTTAGTGCGTATAGGCCAGTGGCCAGACTCAGATCAAATACCAAGATCTCATTAAGCATGTTATTTCAAAGTAACCATGGACGCCGACCAAGGCCAGGCCCACCTCTCACCTAGGTGGTCTCAACCTACCCTGTCGCTCCGCCACGAAGTAACAGTCGGGGGCCGTCGGGAACCAAGGCCAACCACTACCTGGATGGAACCACTTGTCCTTTCATCCCGCACATCAGAATCACTTGCGGGTACTCTACGAGCCGACCTGACTTTAGTCACCACAT